>NC_062221.1:75262331-75565361 GCF_902686445.1 Sciurus carolinensis
AAGTGATAATAAAGGTAAGAGCAAAAATCAATGAAATTGACAACAGAAAAATAAACTTATGAAACCAAAGCTGGTTCTTTGAAAAGCATCTTGTGAAAGTGATTACTTCTCAAACATAGACAAAAAAGAAAAATTACCAATACAAGGAATAAAGCAGAAGATATCACTTCAGATGCTATAGGCATCTAAAAGATGACAAGCCAATACTATAAACAAATCTCCAAACAAAATTGACAGCCTAGGTGAAAGGGATCAATTCCTCTGAAAGCACAAACAACAGATTGCCCATTATGAAACAGAAAATTTGGTAATCCTATAATTATTAAAAGTGAATTAGTAATTTAAAAATTTCCCAGAATATGCTTATAAGACACAATGATTTCATGAGATGATTTTTCAAAATGTTTAAAGAAGAATTAACATCAATTCTACAAATTCTCTTCCAAAAAATAGGACAGAGGACATGCCAATTCAATTTTTGTCATTAGTATTCCCCAGATACCCAAACCAGAATAAAGCAGTACAAAAATGAAAACTACATGAAAATGTCTCTTATGAATATAAATGCAAAATTCCATTATAAAACATTGGCAATAGAATTCAGCAATATAAAATGATGTCTTAAACACTGACCAAGTGGGTTTATTCCAGGGATACAAGGCTGTTTCCGTATTTGAAAATCAATCAATATAATCTGCCATATTTACAAGTTGAAGAAGAAAAAAATCTTATGTGATTGCATTAACTGATGCAGAAAAGGCATTTGACAAGATTCAAAACCCGGTGATGATAACAAGACTTACAGTATCAGAGATAGAAGCAAGCTTCCTTAACTTCATAAAGAGTATCTAAAAAATCCCTACAACTAGCATCATACTTAATATTGAAATGCAGAGTAATTTCTACATTAACTTTGGGAGCAAATAAAATATGTTAGCTCTGACCAATCATGTTCAACTTAATACTAAAAGTTCTCACCAGTAAACTAGCAAAAGAGGGAAATGAAATGCATCTTGATCAAAAAGAAGTTAGTGAAAATGTCTCTGTTGACAGATGACATGATTGTATATGAAGAGAATTATTAGGAATCTACAAAAAATTTTCTAGAACAACAGATAAATTAAGGTCACAGGATACATAATAGGCAATTTGAAAATCAGTTTTTCTATATTCTAGCAATGTGTTCCAAAACTCCCAAATTAAAAATACAATTTACAAGTACTCAGAAATAAATACTTGTATGTAAATTGAACTAAGCATGTTCAGAATTTGTATACTGAAAACAAAAGAAACTCTGAGAAGAATGTAACCCTCTAGAAAATACAGAGTAAAAAAGGCCAATCCCAAAAGATTATATAGTACATTATTCTGTTTAATATTATATTTCTACAGTGACAAAATTATAGACATAAAGAACTGACTAGAAGATTAGCAGTTATCAGTGGATAAGGACTGTGTATATGATGTCAAAGAGGGGTGAGTGTGATTATAAAGTGAAGCATAGTAGGGTGATTCCTGTGATGGAACTGTTTTCTCTCTGGACTATCCTGACTATGTCAAAATTCTGGTCACTATATAGTATTGTACTATTATTTTGAAAAATTTACCATTGTGTGCATCTGTATATGTAGATAGATACAGATATACACACACACACCCTAAAAGGCAGAGACTTTCCAAAGAATAATTAATAATGATATTTATTTGGGATTAGTAATAGGAATATATGTATATAGTGGACTCAGTATATTCTAAGAGGATGAGACAAAAGGAAGTCATTAAAAACAAAAATAAGGAGGATTACATAAAATAATTTAAAGCAATAATCCTTGGCTACAAGGATCAATAACAGGAGAGGCACCAGTCACAGTTGAATAGATAGTTGCTGGGCAGCTGTCCTTACTGAAGTGGTTTTTGTTTTCAGATTGTGTCCTTTATGTAAGGCTTTGGTTCTGGTAGACTTTTGTGGTAGATACTATCAGTTAATCATGCATGAGAACTCTTCCTTCATCCTATCTTGGTTTTATTTATTTATTTTTGTTAGTATTGATAAAAGTAACACCAATTTGATTCTGATAATTTTCATATTACTCTCTTTAGATGAAGATTATTTTTTTCCTAAACCATCATCGATCAACCGTTTTGTAGTTTGGGTTTGATTGTTCTGTATTGCTGGGATGGATCTGTTCTGTTTGTTGGTCTGATCTGTTCCCATATATAGGGGAAAGTAACTGGTGACTAGTAGTCAGTGTCAAAACCCTTTGAACTTCATTTCAGCAACAAGAAGGTTTAGAAGGAGTGGGTGCAGGGCTAAATTTACCTGGAGTTCATTGTTAAGTTCAAGTCTTTCAGGTCTGTGGGCAATAGCTATTATCTCTAAGTGCCTGAAAAATATTATTTTGTTAGGAGCTGTATTTCTGCAGATTTTAAGCAGCAATGAGTACAAAATTTATAAAAATGAAAATGCAAAAGAAAACCAACAAGAACATAACAAATTCAGTTTATATAGTAGTTTTAAACTGATAACCTATCTAGGCTTCAAGGTAATTAGCTGCAACATACAAATACAACAAGAGTGATTGGACATAAAGAAATAACAGATTTAGAAAGCCCTTGAAGCTAGAAAGCCAAACCAAGGTTGATTTTAGATTTTTACCTACTGTAACCTAAAAGCTTTAGAGCTCAGAACCTGCTAGGAAGTGACATTTCACTCACTATTTTACTGGGAATCCTTGAAGCCAAGTGTTATGTTCACATTTCCAAATATGCCAAACTTTTTGATTGTATCCTATTCTAAAGACAATAGATTTTTACTGAACTTGTGCAAATAATCACAATACCATTAGAAACTTGGAAAGAAGTTTCCTTAAATCTACAAAACAAAACATTTAAAAAAGAGGCAACAGTATTTTAAATAAAATACATAAAATCATTTAGATGGTTTCAGTCTTGTGAAATTAATTCTTGCTCTGTTTGATCTTCATTGACAGTTTATGAACTCAACCAATTTCTTCATTGAAGTTTGAGAAATTTTTATTTAGTCCTTTCATCTTAACATTATCAGAAATCTGTATGCAAGAATATCTGTTAGAATCTTTTCCCTGAACATGATTATAAATGCTTTCATAAAAGAATCAAAATGGATGGTGAAAGACTTCTGTCTTGGTTGAAATTCTTATGAAGAGTACAGACATCAACAAAAAAATTCATTTTTTTTTTGTGCATACAGAATTTTAACAATCATGACTGAGTTTCATATCAGGACCTTTCATGGAATGGTAACACGAATTTGGACAAAGTGTTTTATTTTGACAAGTATAGCTCGATTTGTTTTTAATATTGGCAGAATACCTTTTATACAAATGATATAAACAACTATTTTTTTTTAATTAGCTTTCACAAAACTTACATTGTTTGACTTGTGACTAGGGTTTCCCTAGTTTCATGGAAATTGTCTTGTGCCCGGCAGACACCCCTGTCCATGAGGAGGTAATCTTCATAAGGCAGACACTATCCATCGAGATTAACTTCCCTAATAGATGGTGGTGGCATCCTAGTGTGTTTTAATTGGATGTTCGATGTCCACCATTTTAAATGTTTATTTTAACTCTTGTGTGGTTTTCAGTGAAAAAAAAAAAAAAGGTAAATGAGCTAAATTATATATATAGAGAGGCACAGAACCAAATAAAATCAAACCCAAATAAAATCAGAATAAAGTACCCCATAAATTTTAAATTAAGCATGCTGATCAATGAAAATACTAAACCAGATACCCAGATCCCAAAGAGAATTTATGAGAAGATATATGATGTCCTCACAGAATATAAGTTCTATGAAAACATGAATGTTCCAAAGGACATGGGCCTTATTCCAGAAAGTACATGTCAGAAAAGTAGAAAGTCTTTTTCTAATCCTCAAGAGATCTTGAGGACTTGATTATTCAAATAAGATTCCAAATAAAGTGAGTAGGGATCCTCTACCAAGAAAAGGAGGACTGGATGAGAGAAGATTCTCTAGGAGACAAAAAATCATGCTATGGAAACATATCACAAAAAATTCAATCCAGGTACTACAGTTGGTTCTAAAAGTCATTGTTTCCTATCTAAGGTGAACTGTCTTCAGATCCCACTTCTAACACCAGATATATCAACCTAAATAAGAGGGAAATTCTCCAAAGAATGATGATTTTTATTTTGTAATAACTGAGCATTACAATGGGAATATACATGTGTTATGGTTTGTATGTGGTGTCCCCCAAAAACTCACATGTGAGATAGTGCAAGAAGGTTCAGAGGACAAAGGATTGGGTTGTGAAAGTCTTAAGCCAATCAATGAACTAATCCCTAATGGGATTAACTGAGTGATAACTGGAGGCAGGTGGGCTGTGGCTGGAGGAAGTGGTTCATTGGGGACTTGGCTATGGGGTATATATTTTGTATCTGGAGAGCAGAGTCTCTCACTCTGCTTCCTGACCATCATGGGAAATGTTCTCTCTGCCACATTCCTCTGCCATGATGTTCTGCCTCACCTTGAGCCCTGAGGTATGGAGCTGGCTTTCTATGGACTAAGACCTCTGAAAGTATGAACCCTCAAATAAACTGTTCTTCCTCTACAGTTGTTCTGGTAAAGGACCCCCTTTAGTCACAGTAGCACAAAAGCTGACTAAAAAGAAATTGGTAACAGAAATATGATCATTGTTGTGACTAACCTGACCATATGGTTCCAAAACTTTGTGAGCTTTTTGGAATTGGTGGGGGGGAATTTTGAGATGTGTAGTAGTGCAAGCTGGAAATGCTTTAGATTGTTGTAAGCAGAGATTAATGGCTTAATGTGGGGGAGCTCAGAAGACCACAATGCCAATAGGACCATGGTCAATGAAGTCTGGGCTCAAGAGGGTTCAGAAAAGGACATCTTTATGGGAATTTTGAGTAGAGGCCATTCATGTAATGTTATGACTGAGAAAATGTCTGCATTTTGCCCACATTCTGAGCTTTTTCTGTGAGACTGACTTTTTTAAAATTTATTTTTATTGTAAACAAATGGGATACATGTTGTTTCTCTGTTTGTACATGAAGTAAAGACATACAAATGGTATGCCTTTACTTCATGAGACTGATTTTAGAAGTGATGAACTTCTTAATCTGGCAGAAGTATCTAGGCATCATAGCATTCAGGGGGTGTCATGGATATTGCTGGCTGCTTTTAGCCAAATTTATTGTGATAACCAGGAGCAAAAAGCAAAGTAGAAATATTTGTAAAACTTGGATTTGAAAGGTAGGAGTAAAACTGGGTCTAAGAAAGTTGCAGTTGTTAACAACATTACTACCACTAAAGAAATGCTGAAGACTTTGCCCAGAGACAATAAAGAAAGATGGCTTGAGGGTATCTCAGAAGCTGGCAAGACCACACCCATCTCAAGTTCAAGGGAGTAAAGGTGAAAATTCGCCTGAGAAGAGACCAGTGAGGTACCCTTATTGCACAAGGGGGCCTAGGAAGATTTTACAACATGCTCAGCCACCCAGACACTCAGAGGCTGCTCCAGCAATGGTCCATAGAGACGTGGCTACTGCTCAAGATGGTGACAGACCTTGGGGTCAACCACATGGTGCTGGTTCTGCAGGAATGCAGGATTCTGGATTTAGGGGTTCATGGAACTTCCACCAAGATTTCAAAGGAAGGCATGGGAGGCCATGCAAAGTGCAGCAGGGCAGGTGTCCCTGTGGGCACCCCCTGAGAAGTCAAAGTGTGGAGATGTGAGGAAGAAGCTGAAGTTGCATTTGAGAACCCTGAGATTAAGAAATGCCAGTAACATTGGAAATCATCCTAGGAAAGCTGCAGGAATGAAGCAGAGACAAGTCAACAGGAAAGCCACTTGGGCTGCAACCAACAAGGCTACAGGGGCAGAGCTACACAGACTTTTGGAGAGAACATCACTATGCCATATGCCCCAGATGCCAGACATGGAGCTACAGGACCTGTTTGCTCAGCTTGTCTCACTCTGCCCCTATTTTTATAAATGAAAATATTTACTCAGTACCTTTATATGTTGGATATTTGTAAATTGTTTTTAATTTTACAGGAGCTCACAATGCAGGATTGCCTTAAACCTCAGAGAAGACTTTAGATTTGACCTCTGAGCAATCTAAGAACTGTTGAGACTATGGGAACTCTTGGGAATGGACTAAGTGTATTTTGAATTGTCAGATGAGTTGTGCTTTTGAGGTCCAGGGGCAGAATGTTATGGTTTGTATGTGGTACCCCCTGAAAAGCTCACATGTGAGATAGTCCAAGAAGGTTCAGAGGACAAAGGATTGGGTTGTGAAAGTCTTAAGCCAATCAATAAACTAAACCCTGATGGGACTAACTGAGGCAGGTGGGGTGATAACTGGAGGCAGGTGGGGTGTGGCTGGAGGAAGTGGTTCATTGGAGACATGGCTATGGGGTATATATTTTGTATCTGGAGCTGGCCTTCTGTGGACTAAGACCTCTGAAAGCATGATCCCTCAAATAAACTTTTCCTCCTCTACAGTTGTTCTGGTTGGGTCCTTTAGTCACAGAAGCAAAAAAGGTGACTAAAACAACATGCCATAGTAAATTATAAGCATCAAAGATGATGAAGTAAAGGGAGGTTTTTTAAAAGGCACACATAAGGAGGATTACATAAGATATTTTGAATAATCCTTGGTGCCAAAGGTTAATAGCAAGAGTAGCATCAGTCAAGGTTCAATAGACAGTAGCTGGGCAAATATCCTGGTACAAATATTTTTATAAGCTTGTACAAGTATTATTTATAACCTTTGTGGAAGGTTATAGTGAAAGTTACTAACAGATAATTGACTATGAAACACTTCCTTCATAACCACCAGCTTTATTTTTTGTTAGTATTGACACAAGTGACTCCATTTTAATTCCATCAACATTGCTGATAGTAATGCCAAGTAAACAAATATTTTACACCATAATTATCAAAATAAAAAATTGTGATACAAATGTGATAGCTATAAATATACTGTGACAGGATCTACAAATGGGTTGATTGATACTTAAAATTCAAAATAGAAAAGAGTAATTACATATTGCAAATATGTAGCATTTGAAGTAATGTAGTATGAAAACATCTGTGATTCTATGAAGGATGACATCACAGGTAATTTTAATTTACTATAGATTGTTGGATATATTCATAATTGAGGGAAATACTAAATTCAGCTAAAGCTTACTGACAACACTTTTTTTTTTCCTATCAAGTTCACAGATTTCCTGTTTAAAACCCCTGTGCATAAGTGTTTGATAAGTTGTGAAACTGCCTGTATGAACTGTTGGTGTATTTGAAGGGTTATCATCAGAGATCAAATTCAGTTGTCCCTGTCCCTCTCTAAAATTTTGATTGATAAGCAATTTGCTTACATTTTTCACATTTTATTTCCACTGAACTATAAAATTATTATGCCTCAGTGACTTTCTGTAGTTTCAAGACATTTCTTCAATCTTGGTTACTCTGTGGAAAGTGGAGTACATTTTCTAGAATGATGGCAGGAGCCCCATGTAGGATGTTGTCACCCCCAGGAACAATGGAGGTTTATTTCCATTTTATTGTGTCTAGGTAGATAGTTATATTAATAGATTTTAAAAGTAACAGAAAAAAGGCTGGCAACATCAGTACTATGAAGAGTAATTTGGTTTTGAGTATTGTTTTTGCTTTCACTGCTGTTACAACTGCTGCTGTTAATAATAATGATTATTATTAATCATAAAGACAACATATTTAAGAGGCAATGGAAAATCTAAACAGAAGAGGTTGAACATACATTTATAATATAGTAGAAAGGTCACGGATTAGAAATCAGAAGACCGAGTTCATATTTTATATCCTTCTTCACTAACATATGGTGGGACTTTGGGAAATTTGTCAATTCCCCAAGGCAAATATTCTCACAGGTAAAATGGAAAGGAGAATTCTCCAATCTTGCTAGCTCTAATTTTCTCTAATTCTAAAGTTTATATTTTACTACTAGAAATATCACAATAACATTTTCAGTATTTCACATCTGTAGCAATCCTTTTTGTCCTCTTGAGTTCATAAACATTATGTCAAAAACTCATTTTCTTTTAGGATCTGGAACTAATTTTTCTCTTAAGGCTTTGGAAGGTCTATTTTCAAAAGGTTCTGACTCTACCTATTAAAGATTACATTGATCTTTTGGGAAATGATAGCATCAATATCATTTTCAACACCATTACAATTGACTTATTCCCCCCCACTATTTTCATCCATAGATGAGCATTAGCTGAGTGCCTACCCTGATTATCAGTTGGTGTTCAATAGATGGCTATGACTTGTTAGGAAGAGTGTGAATATAAAGATCTCTTCTGTGAGTGTGTGCATATGTGTATGTGTGCCTTTTAAGTTTTCTTATTGATCCACGTGGTAGGATGCAGCAACATTTGTGTGTGGAGATTCTCTACTGTGGTTAAAAGGATAGTGTTTTGCATATGATACCAGGTGCGTGTTTTAGTACACTGTTTCCAAAGCATTTTCTAATTACATAAGTATTCAAACAGGAATGGTCAAATTTTAGAAGCAGTAACAGATGGAAAAACCAAATCACAGAACTTCAGAACCCAGAGGTGGCATTGCTACCACACATTTTCAGCTGGATTAGCTATTTTGTCTCATTTTCAGCCTGTGTGTTTCACACCGTTGGAGAGACTTTCTGTTTGGAGGAAATCTGAAGCAGTGGGAAACCCTTTCCTCACTCAGAGTCTTTCTGACCCATGCTCCCTTGTTTGTTCTCCTCCTATCTTATTAATGCAGCTGTGAGTACATTTCCAGAACTCTTCACCTGACACAGTGATGAGGGATCAGGTGCCAGGTAGGGTAATCAATCTGGAGGGCTTTTAGCAGCGCATCCTGCCACTGTTTGACAGCATGTCTCCGTCAAGGAGACTGTCTTCCTTAGATCGATAAATCAATCAGTTCTTTTTACATCTTATGAAGCACTCCTCACGCCCCGTGTCACTCATGCTACACCACACACAAATGGAGAATCAGAGTCGAGGTTGGCCCAAACCGTCCCCATTCACATTCTATCCTATAATCACATATCCTTCCCCAAAATCAATTCCTGGCACAGTGGTAATGGATCAAAGTCCAGTTCTTCATTCTTCTGAACTGAAGAGTAAATCTGTCTAAAGAGCTGGATGTTTTATTGTGTTAAAACCAAATAAATCACATTTGTAATTCAAAGGAGACTAATTGCAAGGTTTAGGATTAGAATTATTCAAAGAAGATGGCAAAGGTTTTATTTTAAAAATGGTAGATTTCCTGATACTACCTGAAGAATCATAGAACTGTCTGAGGACATCAGGGTTGTGAAGGGGCTCAGAGACCCCCTAATGAATCTAGACCAGGTGTTTACATTTGGGCACCAAGTAGTCTCTAGCTGTCTTATTGGCAGGGGGATGGGATGAGGGGTGCTGGTCACCCAAAGAGCCCTTGCATTTGTTTAATATGCTGAGTTTGGACCACTGATAATATGGATTTTACTGCTTTGGGGAAAAAATAAAAATCAATCATTTAAATAATAGTTGGTGTCCTCATATTACGACTGTAAGTCTGAAACCCAGCTATCTTAACTGGTGTCTCCAAGACCACACACTGGTAAGTGGCCAGCCTGAGATGCAAAACCCTTCCTCAAGTAAGTTAGCTATGCTGAATCCCCGGTTCAAAGTGAGTTTGGACTGTACAGAATTTTCCTAAGCAGGCATGATTTTCCGGTCTGAGCACGTGAGGGGACATCAGAGGCAGTGCTGCTAACAGTTCCAAGTGGGTTCTGGTATGTTGGGAGGAGTTTTTGTCTGGCATTTATTGTTATTTTATATCAGGTCATTCCCATTTTTCCATTAGTGGAAGGAAATGTAACTATTGAGTAAAAGTTTGAGTTTTGAGGCTAGATGCTGCAGAAATGGAGCCTGTTGCTCCCACTACCTTGTCAGTTTTCTAAAAAGGCAGGAAAACTCAATCCGAATGCTAATGTACAAATCTGCCTCATCCTTGCTCTGTAACCTTGGGTAAATGATTTAAACTTGCTGGATGTCGGCTTCTTCATCTAGCAGGCTGTGAGGACTAACACTGTGCATAAAGCTAGCCCAGTGCCACCCATGGCAGGCTCTAAGGAGAGTTTAGTATCTCTCCCCTGACTCCCTTGGCCTGTGAGTGCTGCTTGTTCTTGACAGCTCCAATTTGATGTTTGATGCTAAGGGTTTAGTATGGGTCTCACTGTTCTTGGACTCTAAAACTCCCAAATTTCAAATTAGCAAAAAAAAAGAAAATGTAAACACCATTTTCTTTTCCATCACCTGCAATTAACGTCATCCTTTCTCATAAGGACTCATGCGGCTTCAGTCTTTCACTGAGATCAGCAAGAGATAGCCAGTGCATGGGAGGACTCCAGGTTGGGTGTAATTAATTAGGCTATGGATGCACAGTTGTGGCCTGGGAGCTGTTCTTTATTAATAGTTAGGCACCTCTGAAAGAGCTGTGAGTATTTCAGAACCACAGGGACCCAGAACTCATCTTAGTCTACTTCCTTTGAAAAAGTAAAAGAGGTATTACATTCTAAAATTTAGCATATTTATTTAAAAATGGATTTGAAACTAACTTTCTTTGGGCAGTTTCTCAATATCCTTTGTAATAGGTGGTGGTATATCATGAAGATTAAAAAAATAAGAACATAAAGAGGGAAGCAGTCCAACTAGACCTCAGAATCTGTGCTAGATGGAGGGATAATTTGTAGCTTGCATGTTTGAAGAGGGTAGAGGGAAGTTGACATTCATCCTCTCTTTTTATGGACGAAAGTAGATCAGGACTAAAATCAAGATCAAGGCCTGTGATTATTTGGCCGATAACTTATGGAAAGATAAGGACAGAGATATTACTGGGAAGAGCCAACCTCAGGCAATAAGGAATTTTGGAGATCATCTGAATCTCTGCTCTTTCTTTCTCCCCCACGGCTTACCTAGAAAGGACTGAATGTGACATCTTCATTACTAATAATTAGGGGCAGAATTGGAACTAGACCCCAGTTCCTCTGATTGTTAGCCAAGGGATCTTTTCAATGTACTGTATCATCTCTCTAAGCAGGCATTTGTCCCCAGAGCCATTAGGGTTATCCAAACCCATATTGTGGTGACAGCCTACTGAAATGAGCATCTAAACTGATAATGATAGTTCATTTCATATGGGCCATAAAGTAGCAATAACTGTCTTTAGCTTCTTTGTTGAAGCCAGACCTATAATCTCAAGATAAATAGCTCTGCATGCTTTTACCAATCTCCTGGGCAAGCCAGTCTCCCTTGTTCCTCCACTCAGGAGCAACATATGCTTAATTTTCAGACTAATGAAATTATTTCAAGGAGATAAATACATATGATGTACTTAGTCAATTGTTATTAAGTGGCTCCTTACAATCCTGATGTTGTTACAAATCTGCTTGCTTATGTTTTCATTTCTTAATTGTACATCCTCTCTGAATCACACATGGATAACACATTTGTATCAGATTTCGTTGTATTCCCCCTTGAATTCTACAACTGCCAAACAAATTATTTTATCAACTATCCAAAGACTTTTTTTAAAAAGTAAATGATGTAAGTTCATATGCCCAATTCCTCTGTAGTTACAAGCAGGGACATCACAAGCAGATGCTCAGAATGCTTTGAGAAATATAATATCAGATTCAATGTAAGACACATTTATGAAACAATTTCCATCTAATTATGTTAAATGTAGGCTAAAGTATTTGGTTATAACATCTTCAGCCACTTCTATGAGGTACCTTATTTTAAATCTCTCACTACATCCTTACTTAAATTGCTTTGTTTTTTCCATCCTAATGTAGTCTTGAAAGTCACCTAAATATTCCACTTCTTAAAATAATGACAACCTTTATTTTCCTATAAAATCTTGAATATATTGATGTATGTTTTGTGGAAATATCACATCTCACATGACTTTCCTTTGTGTTATAAAAGTAGGTTTTGCTGTAAGAATCAGTCTTACAATGCTTGCAGAGTGCAGGGTCTTTTATTTTTCCTTTGATTAAAAACTAGCACATTTATAGGATGTTTATTTTTTAAGGCAAACAACATGAATCCTTCCTTCAAACAGTGCCCTATGGAATGAAAAAGACAACTGCAACAAAAATAAAATTGTTTTAAAAATATTACAAGATAATGTTACATATAAATGCTAACAAGAATAGTTTGGATAAATTCTGCTGAAGAACATTAAATAAATTTGTGAAAATTGAAATGGAAACATTTAATCAGGGACTTTGGCTGAGTTGTTAGATGAGTCAGACTGGCATAGAGTAGTAGAGCGTATTTCGCTTCTCAGATGCTTTTCTCGAGCAGGATGATACTTCACCAGTATGGGTATTAAAAAAAGCCATGCAGTTCTCTCTGGACACTTAAAGGTGTATCATTTCTAGGAGGAAACCCTAAGGGTCCATGTATGCTTCATTTTGATCATATAGCTTCTGCCACACAACTAGCAATATTCCAGATTAAGGCTAATTGTGGAATAGAACTAGAGCCAAACCATGATAGGCTTGTAGCAAGGAAAGAAAGAAATGTTTGTGTAAGGCATTTGTACCTGCAGATCATCTGTTATTGCAATAAAACATATTCTATCCTGAGTGAAATAAGTAGCAATAGGTGCTCAAGGTGGGGTAAGGCAGGGAATGGGAACTAAGAAACCAGCATAGGGTTGAGTGGAGTGAGTAGACCAGTATGACTTTATGGAGAGTGGTTATTTAAAAATAGAGATAAATAAAATTTAACAGTGAAAATTGAACTAGAGATAGGCAAATTTTGGTTTTTAGACCAAGTTCAAATTGCGTAGAATTAATGTGACATATTTTTCTTCTTTACATTCCCATCCCCTAGAATATGGTAGCTATTCATCAATGTCCTGTTTAATTATAGAAAGAGTTCAATTGACATCATGAACTGTAGTGAGATTTTAGTTCATACAGGATCATGAGGAGAAAAAAAAGGCAAAACCATGACTTCTAATTGTGACCTAAGGGGAAGCTTGGGAACAATTTATACAAGGACCATCATAGGTTACAAGTAATAGAAGTTGGTAGGTGAATATGCTAGAATTCTCATTTGGAAAACAGTTTTTAAGTATTATTGTGCTGCTTTGACCACCAACTATCCAGTGTCTACTGACAATATTTCTACTTATGCAGAATGATTTACAATTTCTAGGTAAAAATAGCAAATGTAGGTATACTGGATATGGTGAAGACTTGTCTCTGTTATAGAATTTAAAGAGTTATCGAGAGTATTAAAAAGATAATCCTATTCAAATTATAATATCCCCTTGAATGATGTTCACCATCTGGACAATCTGTCAGTCTTCAGTGCCTGGCTGAATGGCTCTCAGCTACTGTCCCTGTTCATTGTGGTTTGTGGTCCCTTCTGCTGGTTAAAGCATGTTGAAAACACAAAGTTCAGTTTTCTTAGATCTATAGTTCTTAAAATTTGTAGATGTAAAAATTCCAGATAATATTGGCACAAACATAACTAGGTGTCTGTTCAATCTATCATTGAACATAATACACTCCAAGACACTAGTTTTGGCCTGCATGAGATCTGAGAACACACAAGAGCAATTTCCTTTATGTCTAAAACAGTATTCCTTATTAAGAAGATATTAGACCCAGGGACTTATAACGTTACTCTGAACTCAGCATCTGCTTCATCTCATACTATGTCATGCTGGTCATGTCAAAAATAAATTAATTCAATTCAGAATTCCATTCAGTGGCCATTAGCTAAGTTACACTAAACTCCATGAAGAGCAAGAAGAAATGCCACTCCAGGTTCACACACTGCCTCTCCACAGAGCACTGACATCAAACAGCTGAGCAGGCTTCTGCTTGTCTGTGCTTACCTGCTATTACTGCTATTGATTCCTTCTTCCCTGCATTATTTTCCCCTGTGCAAACAAGGGAGGAACAAATGCACTGAGCTCCTTAGCAAAGAAAACTGTTTTATTAATGTTGCATGTTATACAGACACAGGTCTCTATGTCTACATGTAGGGATAGGGGGTCGAGGATGATGTACACTGTACAAACTGGCCTCAAGCACTGAAAACAACTGTTTTTGGTCTGCACCTGGAACATCTGCAGAATGATTCCTGAGAGTCCTAGTAAAAAGGTCACGTGTCCGAGAGTGGAAACCCTGAGGCTGATTGGCTGGATAATCAGATGAGATGCAGAAACTTGGCTTAGAAATTCTCCCTTCAGACTTGAGATATTATGTCAGTGTGTACTCTCTTAGATTTCTGGCAGCCTGCCGTTTAATAGCAGCAATTTAGAGTTTTTTTTTTTTTTTTAATCTTTTTTTTCCTTTTCTTTGTGCTGACCCATTCAGAGAATAAAATGGGCACTCTTGATATTCAGGGAAATGCATCTGGGCCTCCAAACAACTCTCTAGAGGCTCTGGAAGCACCCATACACCATACTTGCATCATGTGCACAGCTGCAAAAGAGGACACCTCTTCCCCTCTTGAACTCTTATGTGTCCCTCTCCTGCCTTTACCCTAGAAAATAAAACATTAGCACCACATTGAAAGAATGAGAGACTACATGAGAGAGCAAGAGAAACACATTTCAGATCTGCATATCCTAAACCTGTTGTTTTATCTCTCCATGTTCTGTGATGTGTTTGTTTTTTGTATGTAGAGTCCATTGTGTACTGTCCAGTAGAGAAGGAAAACAAAATAGTGCTCTCTAGCACCCATAGTACACTTAAAATCAGACAAATTAGTTGTAGTTTTAGGTTCCCCACTCAACAACAATGGGACCTCGGGTAAATTGTCTATTTTTGATTGCTTACTTGTAAAATTCTACCACATAAATAAAGGATAACTGTAAAAGTCATGGGCACGTACAGTTTGGCCTTGTGTGTGTATATATGGTAGGGGTAAAGCATAGAATATAAACCATCTTTTTGCACCAAAAGAAAACTATAGCAGCTGTACCATGAACACTGCAGACTGATTGGATATTCATGTGAAGCCATACGCAGGTGCCCCTCTGGTGCCAGACACACAGTAGGTGCTTAAAAATACTGATCTTCTTCCTTTCCTTTTCTTTATTTTTTTAAAATCTTCCATAACAGCATTTGTATCTCCCAAAAGTCACTTTGTTTAATCAACATTTTTTCCATTCACCCTAAGAAAAACATATGAGGGTTCACAGTATATTTTCAAGCAGACTGTATTGCCTTTTCAGATTAAAAAAAAAAAACTTCATCCTTCAAAGAGAAAGCAATGATGACTTTTAGTTTAATTTTGTATTATCACTGAGCATAATCCTGACAACCCAAAATGTAGCTAAAAACATGCTGGTAAGTATGTAAAAGATAGAATTTTATTGAGATGATGACAAGTGAGTGGGCTGGGGAGAGGGAAGATGATGATAAAACTTTGTAGGTAATTCAGTTTCTAAAAAAATGTTTCTCCTCTAAGAAGTAGAAACTATGATATATAATATGAATATTTTTGAAACTCTCTAGTGAGAATGCTGTAATGTCTTTGCATGGAGAAGTAGGGTAACATAGAGCAGTGGTTTTTTTAAAGTGTGGTCCCAAGCCAGCAGCATCTGCATCCTCTGGGAATGTACACATTCTCAGACCCCATCCCAGACCCACTGAATCAGAAATCCAAGGGCTGGGCCAACGCTCTATGTTAACAAAGACTTGATGTGTTTCTGATGTAACTTAAAAAAAAAACAAAAAACAAAACTGAGAACCACTGGTATAGAACAATGTGGGTTTGACCATAACTCAACCCAGTTAAGTCATTTCAGGGATCTCTTTCTCTTCAGTAAATGAGAAATTTGAGATATTCAAGCTGTTATCATTGCAGTACTCTAGGATTCTCTATAACATATGTATAGTAAATCTAGTGTTCACAGGCAATGAACAGATCCTTCCAGGCTCTGGAAAATATCTTTGGAGCTTCACTGTGTAAAATGATCTGGACTTCAACAGATCCTTACAAGATCCTATGCCACAAATTAAATCTGGTGTATGCTGGTAGATTCTCAGTGATGTACTCCTAAGGGTACCAGATAGTTAACCCCCAAAACTAGTTCAATTACCAATGAATTAGGAACTGCCTCTTTATTTACATGTTAGGACATACTTGCAAGTTTTTAGCTACCAGGAGGGCTACAAAAAGGAGAATAGAAAGGAACTTGATCCACAGGCATATCATCGCTGTACATCAAAAACCTCTTTTAGTTCCTCCAAGGAAACTCTATCCATGACCCTTGGAGAGCTGGTAACAACCAGAAAGCTTTAAACTTCCTGGAGCTTAAGGAAAGTGTATTTAGTTGTGACTTAGTGCTTAGGTTTGTGAATTTTCACCTTTTTGGGAGAAGGAATATTTTTGTGGGCAGTATGAGTTGAAGGAAGGAGGAGTGATGGGGAGGGCTTGTTTGCTTATAGTTTCAGTTACAGGATTAGAGGAGAGGAAGAAGGGGAAGGCAGGGGAGCGGCAGAAAAACAGTATGGGTACAGGTGGATTGGAACTCACAGGATGAAGACCAACTTGTGAAACAGAAGTCAGGGAGAGGAATTACAGGGGATCTAGCATGTCCCACTTCTGAATGCAGCATGTAGTGGTCACTGACTGTACATCTGTAGAGCACAAGTGTGTAGGGTAAATGAAATACTGAAAATTTTCTCTTCTTTATTTGAAAAGCCTCAGGTTTAACTCTGGAATCACTATAATAGAAATTTGGTTCTTATAAAATTAGAGTCATATTCATAAAAGAAAAATCTGTGTACCTGGAGTTTGTATCATTCAAGTCAGTTATGAAGGTGATAATTATTATAGTATGGTGATTATTAAGTCATTAATCATTGCACCTATTTTTAGGTTCCAAATATGTGCCAGATCTTGTGCCAAGAGCCCTGCAAAATGGGCAATATATACTTCAGTTTAGAAATAAAGAAATGGAGGATCAGGATAATTAAACCATTGGCCAGAAAAAACTATAGTGAGGTTTCAACACACGTGGCTCCACAGTTTAAGATTCTTGCAGGTACAGCATACCACTTCATTTAAAGAAAAGGTACTTCCTGAATTAAAATATAATGGTTTATACTCACTTTTATTGTTATTGTTCTACAACAGAACATGGGAATAAAAGGATACATAACAAGCACATGGGTTTCAGCTGAATGAATTGAGTAAAAGTGTAGTAGTGCCATTAAGTAACATTTTTAGAAACTTTATTTCAATGAAAGAGCTCCTTAATTGAGGCAAATTCAAATCAGCATAGTCATTGTGATACAGTGGTTTGACTCTATTAGTCTCTTACATGTAATTAGTGTTTTTAAGACCTTCGCCTATCTTCTACTAAACAGACATTATTCAAGGCATCTGATCCCACACCCAGTATATTTATACTCTCTACAATCCTGGATTTTTCCCCCCTATAATTCATCCTATCCACCATGGGCTAGAGCAATCACTCTAAACATACAGTTTAACCAACTCAATTTTGCAAATGCTGAGCATTTATTCTGTGTGACTGCCTAGTCTGCATATCTTCAGAGACAGCATATATTTTCTCTACCATGAAAAGTAAACTGTTTTACTACCAAAGTTGACCCACACTTTCCCCTAAGTTTGCCCTTTCCCACCACACTGTCCCCAGCATGTATCTTTCACTCCAATCAAGCTGGTTTGCTCTATGCATATTTAAGACACATATAACTCTATCCTCCCTATCCTTAAAATTTGTGCATATGCCAACGTGGGACCAGTGTCTAATTTTGGGTAGAGTTTTAGACACAGTTCCTAATTTATTCTTTCATGATTGTTAGAGATCATTACTCTACCTAAATTCAGATAATATCATTTATAGTAATTACTGTCATCTTTTGCTTCAGTTTACAGATAGAATAATTGAGGATCAGGGAAATTAAACTAGTGGCTAGTGGCACATAGCCACAAACTCTATCCAGAAAACATAGCCAGGTTTCAATCACATGACTCCACAATTTGAGATTTTTGCAGGTATAGCATGCTGCCTCATTTAAAGGAAAGACACTTCTAGAATTAAAATGCAATGGCTTACACTCTTATTGTTCTGCAATAGAGTGGGAATGGAAGAATACAAAACAAGTCCTGGACTGTGGTCTTTATATATCTGGACTTGTTTCCTTACTTAACTGTGGTCTCTAGAGCTTAGAGCTTCCAAAATGTTAATGTGTATAGGAATCACCTTAAAAATTCTGAAACTTAAAAAGTAAATAAGTAAACAAATAAATAAGTCAAAAAAAATTACTGAAGCTTTGCATTCAATTGTCTGAGGGCAGGGCAGGGGTGCAGACTAAGACAATGCATATCTAACGAGTTCCCAGGTAATGACAGAGTTACTTATCTACAGGGCACACTCTGACTTTCACGATATTAAGTTTTTGTCAGCTTTTTTGTCGTTACCCAAAGACCTGACAAGAACAATGAAGAGGAGAATGTATCTGGGGCTTGTGGTTTCAGAGGTTCAGTCTATACATGTTAATTCATTAAGCACTGGCAAAGGGTTTCATCTACAACAGGTTACTGATAGGTATGACCTAGTATTTTGAGATCGCATTAGGGTAGTTAATGATAGAGAGCTCCAGAATGTTTGCTTATTAAAATAAATTTGTTTCCATTTCTCAGAACATGGCAATTGACACTCACAAATCTTTTGTTTCCTCTTCCCTCCAAAGGTAGTAGTTGACACTTTGGGGAAAGTTAATGACAAACTCTAAGTAACTCTCCTTACTGAAATCAGCCCAGGTGGAATGGATATGAAATTTCTTCAGTCTGCTGTAGATTCCTCTTGTCTCTTTGTTCCCTGCCACTGAGCCATCTATCTGTTCCCTGGGTGTTTTTTCCTGTAATAACTAATTTTATAAAGAAATTACATGAATGGTGTGAATTCACATCATGTGCAACCATAGAAACAAAAAGTTGTACCCTATTTGTGTACAATGAATCAAAATGCAGTCTGTAAAAATAAAAAAGAAGAAATTAGGTATTTTATCCCTTGTTTTCCCACTGGCAGGTTCTATGAAACATCATTTCTTAAGATCATACCATGAGTAATCTGTGATGTAGAAATTGAACCCATTATGTATATAGATGGCTAAAAGCTAAGGAGTAGCATATCTTTCTCCTTTTCACTCCTAAAAACCAACTAGGTGCTCCAAATCAATACTAGTCTCATTATTAGTACCATATTCACTTGTTTTATTATATGAAGATATTTCCTTTAAAACTTTTTGCTTAAATGCATTTTAAGAAACATTGTTACTACCATTAATAGAAAACCAGTATCACATCCCATAAATAAAGAGAAATGTTAGAAATAGTAAGTTCAATGAAAACAAAATATTACTGAGTTTTAGCAAGATACAATTCCCAAGAAGATTTTTAACTTAAGTGTTGCTTTATTTGTTAAAATGGGAGATTGGCAGGTAGAAGAGGCAGTAAATGCATAAGATGTATTACTCCTTGCCTTGTTCAGAGAACTAAAGGTAAACGGAAAAGAGAATATGGTGCATGAGGTAGAATTCAATGATACGTAGTGCATTGCCTCTCCTCTTGGTTTATTACGTGTATTACACTTTAGGAAACAAACTTTTGTGGCACAGGGATTGGGTCATCTGTGGGAAATGTTGATTTTACAAGAAATGTGAGAAGAGTTCTTGTTGAAGTTTGAAATTTGCCTTTTAAATGTGGAACATTTGGGGCTGGGGATGTAGCTCAGTTGGTAGAGTGCTTGCCTCACAAGCATAGGGTCCTGGGTTCAATCCCCAGCATGAAAAAAGGAAAAATCTGGAGCATTCTTTCAGACTATCAGTAAATCCTTGCAGGGGAAGCAAGCTGAGTGTGTTCTCATTTTTGTCTTCAGATTAATATGTATCCTGATGAAATGTTAGTATAAAGTGGAGTAAACTATACACACACACACACATATGTACACACACATATGTACACACACACACACACACATATATGTGTGTGTGTGTATATATATATATATATGAAAAAATCCTTTCTTTAGAACTTCAGGTTAAGTTTGGCTGATAGGTTACTTGACCCAAGAGGACAATAGGTTCAAGTACATGCTATAATGCAAAGTATACATTAAAAGTAAGTCAATATCAGTAGTACTGAAAATAATAAAGATTACCCACCTCAATTACTTTGGGGAATATAATTTAATATTGGCAAAGCAGACAGAATAAAAAATAAATGGCTCTTGCCACAAATTTCACTTTGGCATCAGACTTGAACTGTTATTTTCCAAATAAAAAGGAATCAGAGTGATGGGAGTGAGTAGAGTCCAGGTTTCCTTCCTTCATCTTCCTGTGGAAGCTGCCTTTTTGCCATCACTGTCCAGTGGATGGGGCACCAAGGTCTTACTCCTGCTGCCCTCGCTCTTACTTGTGTCCGTGACTTGATTGGTGATTAAAATATTCAGGATGCAGCTTTGTTTCAGTCTTGACCAACTATTGAAGGACAACTTACTTAATGAGTCAGACTTGTTTCCTTTTCCTTTTCTTCTCTTCCTTCTTTTTTCCCCCTTGCAGGCATAGCCAGACAGGTTTTGAAGTACTAATGATGATTAGTTCATTTAAGCCAGCACAGACCAACAATGGGTTTGAAATGTTAATCAGATGAAGAGCTTATTGCTAAACAGCCCACAGAATAGCAAATGAACCAGGAAAGGAAAGCAAGGAGAAAAAGAGGCTGAGTGGAGATTTGACACAAGCATTTTCAGCTGCTGGGACTCTTTGATGTGTGAGTGGGACAGATGCGCTGCTCTTCTCCTGAGAGAACCCTCTTTGTACACAATAGTGTGCTGATTAATATCACTTCACTTTTCCCTTGAGAGGAGCAAGGCTGGCTCTTAGTCATTCTCTCTTCGGGCATCATTGGACCCTCTTCTTCTTCCTGCTGGTAGGGAACTGACATTCAGTTTCTCTGTTACTAAAAGCTTAGACTCACAGAAAATCCATCTTCCTCCTGTCATCATGGCCTGAAGTGCCTTATGTTGATGTCACGTAGAACATCCTTATATGCAAGGATGTAGTAGGTAAAACCATTATTTCCAAGTAGACACATAGAGATATGACATTAGCACCCACAGAATTGAGGAGAAACCAGTTAGGTGAAGTCAGACTTTCCTCCTGAGTATTGCTGCTGTGCTCCAGGGCAGAGTTTTCTAAATGAACTTTCTCTAATGTGGAATGTTCTATAATTGTGCTGCCCAATGTGACAGCCACTAGCTGCATGTGTGGGTGAACACTTGAAATGTGACTAGTGCAACCAAAGAAATTTTAGTAATATTTAATCAAATTAGATGTAAATAGCCACATATTGACATGGGCTAACCTACTGGAGATCACTGAACTGCCTAGAATATTACCAAAGTGCCTTCTAAAGATCAGCATCATAGACATCATGTGGAACTAATTAGTAATGCAGAATTATAGACCCCATCCCAGACTCTTGGTGGTAGATTCTATATTTAGGAATATTCTCCTTTGATGTCTTGTGAGCACACTAAATTTTGAGAAACATCTATCTGCAAAATGTGTTGAAAACTAGATGTGTTAAATCTGACAGTTTTTACCCAGTAGCACAATAATGATCCTAAGCTGTCTGGTAATATACTTCTTCCAAAAATATTTTCCTAAAGTATGATGGAGGCATTCTTGGTTCTGGACTCATGAGAAACGTAGATGGCAAGTGGAGTCTCTGAGCAAAAAGTAGCAATTTTTGTCCTGTGAAGAAAATGGAAATCTGTTAGAGGAAAGTGTTAAGGATTTGTTTAGCAGACCTAAAAACCACATTGGCTAATTTACAGATATACAATCCTTTGCCATTTACAAAGCACATTCGTAAATGATATGTTAGATCAGTATTGTCTGCCCCATTTTATGTGTGAGGAAACCAGTTTGGAGGGTTTTTCATTGAGTAGAGTTGCTGACCATAGCTACACAAACAGTGAATGCCAGATTTCTGGTTCCAGTGTAGACCTCTACTTCTTGGGTCTTTCCACACTGTAACAAAATAAGAAAAGCCTCCTCCCTGTGTCTCATGACAAAATTTAGGAACTAGCTAGATGGGAAAATTTAAGCCTGGGTCTAAACCATAAAAAATAAAAAAAAAGATTATGAAACTCTTCCTTTTTTCACTCAAAATAAAGTGTCTTCTCATAGCTAATTTTGACATTTGGATTTCATATATTATTTACTATAATCCATTATATGTCACATTTTCCTTCTTATGAAGACAAGAATGACATTATTTTTTTAAACAATATTGAAAGTTATTTCAAAAATAATCATATTTTACCCAACAGATATTTCAAGTATTTTCCAATTGAGAAAACCTCAGGAAAGGTCTAGATTAGCAAGTTATGAAAGATCAGAGTGTGTACATTAAATTTAGGTAAGCTGGGTAATCTTTCTAGGTCTTAATGAGGAAATTGAAGTGTCTATACATGGAAGAAGTGCCTATGCCAAAATTAGTAGACTTATAGAAATTCTTACTTCAAAATATTGTGTAGACTGGTAGGTTATAACAATTAAATGTGTTTATATCAACTCATCAATGAGAAATAAGGATTGGACTATTAAATAAATCTGGTGATATTTGGATATGTAATTCACATTCAAATGCTGATGTGGCAGAGGGAAAATCCCTTTCCACAAATAATTCTGAACTGATTCAGTCAAATTTAAATGTGTGATACTTCTTATAGACTCAGTAACAGTTGTAATGCAAATCAAGTATTTTATTATTTTCATATATGCCTGTGAAAAATAGTTTGATTTTGATTCTTGCTATCAAAATTTAGATTGGCAAAAACATACTCCTATTTTTCCATATCCTTCAAGGTTTCATATCAATTGTTATAGTCACATGGAAATTGATCAGAATGATTTCAGTAATATGTATGGTTTCTCCTAAGTCTCTTACCAACCTTGCTTCATCTCCACACAACCCTTTGATTAACTTATCACTCTGACATTGTTAGGGGTTCCCTTACCCCAGTACAGAGAGGGTATTACTTACCAACACAGCAGGATTTCAGCAAAGCAGAATGAGGCCTTAATTACAGATTTAATGAGGAGAAAGCCCGATCTCATTTCTTGCTGATTTCCCAGCTGTAGGATCATGTCTGATTATTTGCAATACGCCGATGGTTTACTTCCCATCTGCTACTGTCACTGCCACCACCTTAGTTGGGCAGCTCTCTGCTGGGAGTCCCCTTCCCCTTCCTCTTTGACACGCTGGCTCTGTGAAAATGAAAATGTCAAACTTAGGTACCTCTGTGCGTTTGCTAGAGAGAAAGATCCTGAGAGAGATATGGCAGTAGCTTCACTGAATAATTGGGGTTAAAAATGATATCTATTTCTGATTTCCTAAAGGGATGCAATGTATATATTACTCATATCTCTTACAGTGTCAAAGGGGATTACATTTCGCTTTCCATTATATCCCTCTGTTTTCATCTGGTTGTAAATTTTGGAAAGAATATCTAGGGGATAAAAATTAGCATTTCACTTCTTTCTCAAGAATATAAAATTTCCAACCAAGCAATTACTTTTTAAGACTCGAAATGGTGCAAAAACATGCAAGGTATCTGTACAATCTGTTCATTTACTTAATTGCTCTTTGCCTCAGTTTCCTTCTCTGGGCAATGACAAATGATATCAATGAGATCTACCTAATAAGAGTGGTGGGAGAGGTAAAATGGGATTGATGCATGGAAAGTGAATAGCACGAATCCTATCATATAGCAACTTGCCAATAAATTTTAATTATCATTTTTAGGAGTACTAGTACTCTAATAATAGAATGTCGGTTTCATTTTCAGCAACATGCATTTTATGAATACGTTTTCTTGTTAGAAAAAACTCTTAAGTGACTGGAAAGAAAATCAAAGTCCAGAAAATTCATTTGGCATATAAGGAAGCCTTAAAGACTTAGGAAATCCACTTCTCACCAAGAGGACTGGTTAAAGAAGCTAGTGTTTCAGGATGTACAAGGAAGACACACTGGTTTTCAAGCCAACAAATAACATTTTTCTGATACAATCATTTTACACTAGGTATCTTATCAGATATCAAATAGATTAAAATGAAATAGAATCTAATATTAGGAATATGATTTTAAAACATAAAAGTCATAAATGGAATCTTTGGGAAGCTAATATGTTCTTTTGTTTGGGGCTTAGTAAGGTGATAAATATGAAACTGCATGACTTGTTTTATATTTAATGTGCTGTGTTTCCAAACACTACACATCTGAATTATTATTATTAATATCTAAACACTTGAGGTCAAAGATGAATTCTTATTTATCTTTGTATTCTAGCCCCACTAAACACTCACACACATACACACACACAGTAGGTCACTTTATGCTTCACATTCTAGGTGATGGATAACTATTGAGTGCAGAATAATCCTGTACAATGGTTTATATGTTCATTACATTTACTTAATCACTCTTCATTTCCTTTTCCTTGTTCATTAAGTAAATATTATCACCTCCCACAAAGCAATGTAGATATGTATGTCTTTTTTGGGGGGGTTCCTTTTTAAAAATTAAAGTACTGCTAAAATATATTATCTTTCATCTTGACCCTGAACTTTCTACTTTCTACGTTGATGGCTTTGGCCTCTCTGTCTGGCCTTGCAGTTTATTACCAATTCTTGGTAAGAATTGATCCACCAGCTTTTTTACTTCTATATCCTCTTTTTTTTCTCACTCCCAGCATGATCTCCTCTTTCTGCTAACCAAGGGTTCTAGAACTACCTCCCACTGACCATTCTGTCTTCCTCAGTTAGGCTCACAGCTTCAGTGAGGTCTTTCCTGGATCAATAACTTACCTCCTGTGGACCAAGGCACTTTCTACTTCTGCTGGTTTTACAGAGCCTAATGCATTGTAGGCATCCAACTATTATTAATAGCAATAAATGAAGCTGCTAAGGAAACATAAATGCATCTCTTCACTTTTGGGTAGTTCATCTTTTCCACTTTATTTGATCAAATAATTTTACTAGTCAGTTTCACTTTATTTGCAAATAAACTTTCTATTTGGTTTCCTGGGTCCTACTGCATTGTGGTTTTGTTTGGACTTGTAAAACTGGCAAGAAAGTATTAATAAGAATCCATTGCAATTTAATTTAAATATGTAAAAATAGAAGAAATTTGATTTAGTGTCTATCAACAATGTTTCTAATTATGACTTGCTTTGTGTTTAATATACCAGATTTTGAAAGATTACATGTCTGAGCTACTTTCTAAATGCTACACATCTGAACTCTCAATGAACTAGTGTTTTACAAAAAGTATATTATTTCATTTAATACTGACAATGATTCCATAAAATAGCTCCTAGGAATCTCACTTTAAAAAGGAAACCAAAGCTCAGGGAAGAAAATCAATGGAGAGCTAATATTTTAATTAAGGTTACCTAGCTTCAAGCCTCATTCCAGTTCTCAAAGTTTATCAAAGTTTAGTGTTTGTTTCCTTTGGCACTTTTTTTTTTAGATTTTGAAACTCTCAAAATTCACCTACAGAAAATTCTCACTCAATAAGCCTGGACTTGACTGACTCGACTGAGAGAAAACCTGCTCCTCTTTTTGATTTTGAATTTTGAATTAAAAACCACAGAATCAATCTTATAAAACAATGTGAGAATGTTTGGACTCTCCCTCAATGATTCCTTTAATGTATTGAGTTAAAGATTCATTTCAAAATACAGTCCACTGGGAGGATAACATGGGTTAATACCATTTTCACAGGCTAGCAAAGAGAATAATTATGCTGACAGTTGTTTTAGCCCTGCCCAGTTTTAAACAGCTAGTAAATATGTACACCCATTATCTCTCACTGGTTTATTTTAATGTATGCCAATAACAAAGGGCATAGAATAACCCAGTGACACCATTTATTAATATCAGCTATGGACTAAGGTAATTCAGAAGTGACTAATATTGTATCTGGCTTATTGTATAAGAAAGGAAGAGAGTTGGAAAAAAGTGGGAGATTTAAAGCCTATCGTGGAAGGGAGATTATTTTTCTTACAGAAAGGCCCACTAAAAGAAAAGATTGCATCAGAGGCTAATGAAGGGTAGAGATCAGAAGACAAGGACAACAGAAAAGAAACTGCTATAATCCCCCTAGCTTGGTGCTTATTATTTGCCAGATGGATGGATGGATGAATGAATGAATGAATGAATGAATCTGACTAATTTTAAAGATAGCAGAAAACAGACCAAAACAACAAAGAGAAGAAGAAATGGTGTAGGGGGTGAAGAGATTTGGTGATCACAGAAAAAGTAGGTGACTGTGAATGGACAGAAAGAAGTCAGAGAAAAGTCCTGGCAGAAAGACTCCCTCTGGGTTTGTTGTGGGCAGGAGGCATTTCCACTCTAGAGCAGCATTTCATAACAGCATTTTGCATATGAAAATCTAGTTAAGCTAACGAGGTCCTTAATTAGGGCTTTTATTATCCTTTAATTCCTTGCTTAAAGGAAAATGATTACAAAGCTCATCTTTATGATTTAGGAAACTAATCTTTCATTTCTGAAGTGTTTCTTTTCCTCCCTCAACACAGATATTAAAAGAAGAGAAAAGTCATGGAATGGTATGAAATTGTGCAGTAGCAATAAAGAGAAGCAGTTGAACCTGTGCATTAGAATTGTCATGAACTACAGAAAAACTCCCTGTATCAGGCATGACCTCTTCTCTGGGTCTTAATTTAATAAGGACCTACAGTGACTGTGTATAAAGCATAGCTAAAAATGTCTCTGCAAACTTGAACTTGTGTGCATGCATTCTTAAAATTTAATAACAGGAATGTGTATAGGCTTTGCTCTACTCCTAGGGGAAGACATTCTTTTATATCTACCCTAAATCCTCTGCCTTCATTCATTTGAAGACCAACCCCACCCATCCTTCAGAGCCCCAAATCAAAGCATATAACCCTTATGGAGTACATTCCACCTAGTAGTATCTTAGTTAATATTAAATTAAAATAAAGATAAAAACCTGGCCTAGAAAAGGAAAATAATGCCAAAGTACAGTGTTTATTTAATTTGTCTGAAAAAGATAGCAATGATTTAAGAATTACCTGATAACAGGTCAACAGACAGTTATGATTCTTTGCTTTTAATTAAATAAGCACATGATGAGTCATCTACTGGATGTCAATTTTTCTACTGAAATTTATATAGCTATGAATACAATTTGAGAAAAGACCTATAAAAAAAAACAGAAAAATATCCCAAACATTGTACAAATTGAACCTTGAGGATAAGAATATGACATTTAGTAGATATTGGAGTTCAGCCTGGGGTTCAAGGAAAACTTCTTGGAGGAGATGTCATGCAAGTAAAAGTACTCATGACAGAATGGAGAGGTGCAACACGGGACAGCAGAAAGGTAATGGTCTGCCACAGTAGCTCCATAAGGAGAGGTATGGGGCTGGAAGTAGGTCATGACAATGAGATCTAGAAAGAAGTGATGGATGTGTAGGCCAAGAGGTACCATCAGCATTGGTACCTAGTAGACATTCTCAGTTTCCTGGCTTGGATAACTGGAAAGATAGTCATGAGCTTACGACTATCCCAGAACTTCTTAATGTTCTTTTATTGATATAGGTAATGGTTACATAGACCTGTCAACCTCTGGAAATTTCAGTGTTTACTTCTGATTTTCCAAGTTTTTTTTATATATACTGAAGTTAAAATTAAATAAATAATAATGGAAAGGATTTCCTGGAAGAAAATCTTTGAGCATGTTAGAGGCACATACATGATGTGTTTTCACAGTGTACCATTATTTTTTTGGTACTAGGCATTGAACTCAGGGGCATTCAATCACTGAGTCACATCCCCAACCCTATTTTGCATTTTATTTAGAGACATGTCTCACTGAGTTATTTAGCTTCTTGCCATTGCTAAGACTGGCTATGAACTCTTGATCCTCCTACCTCAGCCTCCACAGCCTCTGTGATTACAGGCACATGCCACCACGCCCTGCTCACAGTGTCTTATCCTTTAAAGAGCTTCATGATGCCTTTCCTACTTTATCCTTGGAATTATTTACTAGGGATAATGCCACTAGACCTTCATTCACCAATTTTTATCTACTATGTATATCATAATTATACTTAATGGATTTTAAACTTTCTTTGAAGAACATTTGATAAATGAATAAAAGATGACTTTAGAGGTTGCCTAAGAGACAGTGGACATAAATGATTAGGTGGTTCTAGATCAGTGAAACCAATGTGCAAAAAATAATTTTATTCCTTGGCACCAACAATAATCAGTTAAAAATGTAACTATTGAAAATGATATAATTCACAACATAAATGAAAACCATAAATCTACTAGAAAAATATTAAAAATAGACTTTATAAAGAAAATCTTAAAGTAGTCATAGGACAGAGACAATTAAAATGGTTCAATAAAATTTATGACATAGTTGGGAAATTTTAATGTTTTCACTTGTATCTCCTCATGTAAAATTTTAAATTTAATGAAATTTCAATCAAAATCCCAAGACCATATTTTTTGAACTCTGATAAGCTAATTGTAAAATTAAGTCTAACGATCAGGTTCTTTTTTTAATTATTTTTTATATTTTTACAGACTGCATTTTGATTCATTGTACACAAATGGGGTACATCTTTTCGTTTCTATGGTTTTGCACAATATAGATTCATATCATTCGTGTAATCATACATGTACATAGGGTAATGATGTCTGTCTCATTCTACCACTTTTCATACCCCGCCTCATTTCTCTCTATATAACCTAAAGTTCCTCAATTCTCCTCTCACCCCCACTCCCCCACTCCCCCACCCCCATTATATATCATCATCCACTTATCAGCGAAAACATTCAGCCTTTAGTTTTTTGGGATTGGCTTATTTCACTTAGCATGATATTCTCTTTTTCCATCCATTTATCTGCAAATGCCATAATTTTATTCTTCCTTATGTTTGAATAATATTCCATTGTGTATATATACCATAGTTTCTTTATCCATTCATCTGTTGAATGGCATGTAGCTTGGTTCCACAATCTAGCTATTGTGAATTGAGCTGCTATAAACATTGATGTGGCTGGGTTACTGTAGTATGCTAATTTTAAGTCCTTAGGGTATAAACCAAGGATTGGGATAACTGGGTCAAAAGGTGGGTCCCTATACAAAACTCAACTCAGAATGGATCAAGGACTGAGAAATTACACCAGAGACCCTGCCCCAAACAGAAGACAAAGTAGGTCCGAATCTTCATCATGTTGGCTTAGGATCAGACTTCCTTAACAAGACTCCCAAAGCACAAGAAATTAAAGCAAGAATCAATAAATGGGATAGATTCAAACTAAAAAGCTTTTTCTCAGCAAAGGATACAATCAATAATGTGGAAACAGAGCCTACAGAGTGAGAAAATCTTTTCCACATGCACTTCAGATAGAGCACCAATCTCCAAAATTTATAAAGAACTTACAAAACTTTACACCAAAAATATATAGAACCTAATCAATAAATGGGCCAAGGAACTGAAGAGACACTTTACAGAAGAAGATATATAGGCGATTAATAAGTATATGAAAAGTGTTCAACATCCCTAGTAATTAGAGAAATGCAAATTAAAACAACTCTAAGATTTCATCTTACTTCAATTAGAATGGCTTTTATCAAGAGTACAAACAATAATAGATGTTGACATGGATGTGGGGGAAAAGGCACACTTTTACATTGCTGGTGGAGTTGCAAATTGGTACAGTCACTCTGGAAAGCAGTGTGGAGAATTCTCAGGTTCTTAAATAAAACAAAAAGTTTTATTACACCATTCAGTACTTAACCATTTTTTAATTTGCAGAACTTAATTGTTTTCCTATAAGCAAACTTTTGGTAGCAGTGTTTGCTAACTGTGTAATACTGACTGAAGTGGCTTGACATCTTAGTCCTGCATTTGCTAAAGGTGTAGAAGTGAAGGGTATCCACTTCAGAAGGCAGGACAATAAATAGCACATGCAAAATAATACCTGTCAAGCAGTTATCACATAAAGCATGTAGGAAGTATTCATTATAAGCTATTATAATTAAAGAAATGAAAATATATTGACTTGAAGTTTTCATTTCCTTTAAGAGAACACAAACAAATGCATATTGACTGGACCAATGTCATTGTCAGCATAGTCTGCTATTTCATTCATAAAATGAACAGAGATATGAACCCCCTTTTCCTCAGATTCTAAATGTAGGTGATTCTTTTCTTCTTTTATTACAGCTTTGTTGAGAGACTTCTACTTCCTCAGCCAAAATAACTAAACTTATCATTTCATTATTTTATTCTTGCCTTATTAGTTATCATCAGGCTTGATTTATTTTCCCATTTATTTCATTTCTTTTCTTTGGGTCTTTATTTTGTCCATGAGTGTGAGTTTCCTGATAATTACCTGAAGGTCTCCGTATTAGCTATTTGCATTAAGGAATTTCCTTTCCTTACCTCCAAGTTTAGTCAAGCATTATTAACCTGCTGTTTGGTAGATTGTTTATGGACAAAGAATTAATTCAACTTTGAAAGGTAAGTGCCACAGACCAGAACATCCACTTTAATTGTCTATATCACGTTTGTGACCTGTGCCTAGATGACAGGAATAGTAAAACTGATGCTTAGATACTGACCACTTAGGATATTTTGCAAAGGAAAAATTACTTGCCTTAAAGTAGTATACCTTGGATTTAAAGTTAAAATGCGATGCATTACTATCTTAAAATGTGCCTGTCCCTTGCAGTTTATGAGGCACTCAGTACACATTATTATTTTTAAGTACACTTAGACAACTTTGATATTTCGTCAGTAATTATCAATTATAACTTAACTTAATCAAACCCTTGGATTCCTTCCCAGGTCTAAATTACAAATTTATACTTTTTGAGAAAGCCAGGAGTCCCTGGACTATGCCATTGACTGTGGGACATCTAAGCTAGTTCAAGTTTACTTGGAAAATCCCCACCAGCTGCTCTGCCTGACACTGGGTTAATTGCCTTAATTAGCTTTCTTACATTAGCCTTCTTAATCAGTTCTTGGGAGGAGAACTTAAACTCGCATTGTGGTTCCTTTCTCATCATATACTGACCTTTTAAAACTACCTCTTCTGTCTTTTTTTATACAACTGTTCTTTACCTCTAAAATGGAGAATAGAAAAAGTCCCTCTATTCACTAGTTTTTCTGAGTTTCTGCCCTAAAACTGTGACACTTCACTTCTAATCAAGATAGGTTATTCTGACTTTCTAAATTACTAACAGATCCCACTTTCTTCTAATTCTCCCACTGCTCACTTAGCCTTCCTCACTAATGAATGCTTAATTAACACTGACGCACATTCTTTTTGATGAAGTTTGCAATTTTAAAAATTTGCAGCCAGTTGAAATCTCCCCTTATAGAGGTTACAAAACTTAAAAACTTAAATTTTTGAAAGCATAAAACAAGATGGTGTTAAATTTTCTCTTTGTAGAAATTTAGGGCAGGCCAAGATCCTGTAAGACTAGATCAACTCTCACTTATATTCTGTGACATTAATTTGTCATTCCTAGAAAGTTTTCACCAAGACTTGCACCAAAGTTTCCATTCGTAAACTATCTTTACAACTGACCAAACATACCTTTTGTCCTATGTGATGTGTGTTGGCATTTTTTAAAATTTATTCTAAGGATTTCTAAATTGCCTTAACAGTATTTAAGTAACTATGTACAAATATGCAAAAATTTTGAAATCTAGTGGGATAGACACTTGCATGATATATCAAGCCAAGCAAATGCATTACTCACAGATAGGCACAAAGAAGAAACAGAACATAGGGTCGATGGTAAGCTCATCTTTCAAGTCTGGGAAAAACTGCCCAGGGAGGCATCTGCACCTTCCTCATATCACACTGCAGCTTGGGTCCACAAAAGCACTCTACCCTGGGTTTTATACCCCAAGTGAAACAGGGATCACTAAGCTCAAGCAATGCAAGAAAGCTCATTCTTGGAAGAAAAAGGACATCCCCGGGACTTTTCTGACCATTCATTATCTCAGAATATGGCATTCTTGCCATGTCCATCAGCTCTTCTGAAAATTTAAAGCAACTAGGTCAGGAAGAGCTGACTGAGGCCCTCAGGGAACCAGTTCTGCAAAATAATGTGTGTGTATCGAGTAAATGTATACCTGTCTGTGTGCAATGATATGAATTTGTTTTAGGTTACTGATCAAATGAGTGTAAAGGAAAAAGGAAACCTGCATGACACTCTGAGCAACTCATAGAGAAATAGGGAGGATGAGGAATGGGGTATGAACCAAGTTGTTCAATGGGTAAATAATGACACTGGTGTTAATTTCAGTATATCATTTTTTACTGCTCATTTTGTCAATTTCTAGATATCATAAAACTATTCACCAGAAGCTTGTCATAATCAATCTTCCTCTCCCTACCCTACCCTACCCTTCTCCTTAGCCTGTGCTCCCAGTGATCTTAAAAGAAAAAGTTTAATTTGATATAGAGTGTGTTAACTTTTTGAGTGTTCCCTAGGGCAGAGGAGCTAAGGTTGTACAGAGGTATAGGAAAGATTAAGTGGTAGATGTCTTATGTGGATGAATAAGTGTGGTATTCTATAGGAACGAGAGAGAGTTATGAACTGTTATAAATGTATAATGAAAGACAATGGAAAAGGTAACAATTTGGTTTTGATGGTTTCAAATATTTAAACATAAATTGAGCTTCAAACAACTGCTAAATCCATTGTAGTACTGTTAAAAGTCACAATCTTTATTCAAAGCATTGACAAAATGATTATTTAAATAAAAATATATAATTTAAACTTTAAAAAACACATCATTATACACCACTTACATACTTCTTCATAAATTTGCTTGGCCTTCTACAAAGTACTTGAGTCAGCTTAACTATGGACACATACAAATGAGGGAAAAAAGCAGAAATGAACAAAACAAATACATTTAGGAGTCGTGAAGTTTTGATACCTTGCACCATTATGATTATTGTGTATCATTACTTGCTTATTGTTATTTATTGTTTATTGTGTGTTAGCTTCACTGTGGATTGTGGATGGAATTTCAGAAACTCAAATACTTGTACTTAGAGCATAGATTTTCCTATATTTTTTAAATGTAGAGTAATAATTATGCATCAAGGTCACTTACACCTAAAGGAAGCAAAAATAAAATCTATGAAAATGATGAATTGTTCTACCTAGTGCACTAACTTGAAAGTGCTGTGTTAGCTTGTGTGTGGTGTTCCTAAGAGGCAATTGCATGCTTACCCTCTTTGCCTGCCAGAATGTTAACTGCAATTGTCATTTTGAGCCTCCTGGTTCAGTCATTGGCAATAGCATTATAATACCTGGTAGGGGCCTTCAATTTAGGGACTTACAAATACTAAATTTACATGATAGAATGAGATTTCAATACAGTTTATTAGGCTGTGAATTTAAGCATAACAGAATGCAATATGCAATATATAACATGCAATGGGTTTCAGATACTCTAATTTCTTCTCACTCTGTCTGAAGTGATTAGAATGCACCAAGTCTGCTGTGCTCCTAGTTTCTCCTGTCTTTTCATCATGTTGGTTCTGCTAATTCTCCTCCCTGTCTCTAGAGTGTGCCTAGGATGATTACTAGTTTGAGTCAGGATCCTTATTAATTCCAGAGAAATCTGAGCCTTGCCTTCAGCAGTTACTCAGTGTTCAAACCATTTCAAAGAACATCCTCACCAGCTGTAGATAAAGGAGGGGTTACATTATGCTGATTAAAGATCAGGGATGAGTTCTTTTTATTTATGTGGAACAGCTCTTCTCTGGCTATGGCAGAACACTCTGAGATTGTATATGCAGCTGCTGTCTTGAGTACCTTATTTACCTAGATCTGCCTGGGAAACACTCCTCTGTGTTTGGCCCATAAGGGAAAGTTGGGGTGGAACAGATCCACCTTGCTGACACAGGGAAGTGTTAATCTTTAGTTGAAGACTGACCGAACATGATTTCTCATGGACACAGACACTGAGTTTGATATCTGAGGAACAATGTAGAAAACTCTTCTTAACTGTAACTACAGGGATCTTGTTTTCATACCCACAGTCTTGCAGGCTATCCATGTATCAGAGGTCAGGGAAGTTTTCTCTCAAATTCTTTCAGAATCGATTACTCTTACATGAGATGATTTGTTTAGACTCAGTTACCAGGTTTTTCAGCCCATGGCATTCTCTTCGCTGTCAGGTTACTTTCTGTCAGAGTAAAAACTAGAGTTTAAAGTTCATTGCAGAGCTGGGCTGGCCACTCATAACATGCTGTGGACCTGGCTCTTAAAATGGTTAGACTTTAATTATGCAGAAAATTTCATTTACAAATAACACATCCTTCTCTGATGAAGTTAAATAAGTGAACTGCATGCATTTGGTCATATCTTTTAAATTATGTAATAGATTTGCAAGAGTAAACTTTAGTAGATAAATTAAACTGCACCTATTGTTGAAAATTTATATTAGCAACCAAAATCGCCCTTCTAGAAATACCCACAAGGAACTCGATAACCCGGTTCAACAAACAGAGATTGTTTAAGGGGACTCCCACAGGATGTGATGTGGCATTTCAATTATTTAAATATTTTCAATTCAGCAAGTCACTGAAACCTGGAATTGGCATTTGCTTCTTACCTCTAGGCCTTCATGGGGTCTTATTTCCACTGGTCTGTTTGTTTCTGTTCAATATAACTATGAAGTCTCAAATAGTCATTCTGGGCATCTGTCCTTGCTCTTCTACTACCAAAAATTCACTTACAAAAAGTATTTTCCCTGTTTTGAAGAGGACCTTAATTAAATGAGATCTAGGTAGCTGAGGGATTACTGTGGGATCACCCTTATGGAAACAGAGTAAGTCGAGTTATATGGGTTCAAATCTTAAAATAATGAAATTTCCTGCCCTTGGAGGATTAGATAATCCTACACATCAGAGAGCGCAATGAGGAGATGAAAATCTTTTAAGGAGAAGTACATAAATTACTTTATGCCTCATCTATTGTTATAGCCTGGTGTTACCCAGTATCTCTGGACATTGTTTCTGCTGTGACACATATGACAGATGACACTCATATGCTCAACAAACTCCCCTGGGCATACCCAGATTTTGACAAACACCACAATATTTATAGTAAAGTCAGGCACTACAGTAATTCATAGTCAACACAATTATTAAAGTGGTGACAGTATCTGTTGGTCCCTGTAGGCCCTTGAGAAAGGCTGGATGTTAAGTGTAAATAATTAATTTCATACTGGCTGCACCTCCACCCCCTTTTTATATCACTAGAAAAAGAGCATGAAATTCCAATAAGTGATAATGACATAATTAAAGATACACTTTTGAGCCATTCTAAATTTTATTTATTTTTTAAATTCACAGACTTTCATATTTTAGGACAAGTAGGGAATTACTTACAGGCACATACATGACAGCCTATAAAGAGGAAAGACCATCAATATGAAACATTATAGGCTAGAACTGGGGACACGGATCTGCCATTTAATCCTCTGGGGTTGTAGAAAACTTTTGGAACCTCAGTACTGCCACTTACTAAAATCGAGATAATGACCCTAACATTATGGGGATTAAATGAGATACTTTTTATTTATATGAACTAATTTTGTTAAATATGTTAATGATTACATGTTCCTTATTCAGTGCTTCATGATGACCCATATAAATAGGTGCACAGGTGCTTTCAGCCCTGTTCTTTCGTCCTGAATTAGGACACATGCTAGGTGTTAATCCACATGGTGAGGAAGGAAGCAGAAAAAGGTTCTCACATCTCACATTAAACAACTTGCTTAAGGTTTGCCTCACTCTCATTGCAAGTTGAATATGCCTCAACATTCCTTGTCTCTAGTGTATATGCTCTCATAAATTAATATTCTTGAGGACGTTAAGAGAATTTTAGGTCAGAAGTCATTACTATCTTTACATAATAAACACTATTAAAAATTAATCACTGTGGAGTTAGAAGGAATAATTTATAATAGGGGATTAGATTCAAAGGAACAAGAATAAAAGAGATAAGAATGCATATACATTTCTATATGTAGAAGAAAGCTAGTAATTAAGACTCATAGGAATCACTCCTGGGGCCAGTTTTGACACTTTTATAAATGGTCTAGAGGAGGGCATTCACACTGAAATATCTGCTAAAAGCAGACGCTGATAAATTATTGACCTGACTTACTTTGCTGACAGTTTCATCTTTCTTAAGGTAGGAGACATTTCGGGAGGAATTGCAACTTTGGGCTTAATTTCAATCTCTAGGAAAAGCTGGCTGGAGATATGGTAGGGAAATCCAAAGAGGGCATGTTCTGATTTTTTTTTTGTTTGTTTAATTAAGCCATCGAAACTAATTGATTAGCATAAACTCTGGGATGGGCAATAGTAAGGGAGGTAGAGTAATCGCTTGTCGAATCCAAATAATATTAAAGTATAAAACACCTAAACCTTTATCAATGTGTCTAACTATTACAAGGCACAGCCCTAGTCAAGATTTTTATCTGTTATTGATGATATCACAGAAGTAAATGATTAATTATAGCTGATGAAGTGACAGGAGGTGAATATAAATAATACATTAATGACAGAAGGAAGACTGGCAATAATCCTGACAGGCAAAACTCCTGGACTAAAACCAGCATGAGGAGCCTATATGTCCTGAATATATGTCTTTAAAAACTTAGGCCAGGCATGGTGGCACTTACCTGTAATCCCAGTGGCTCGGGAGGCTGAGGCAGGAGGATTACGAGTTCAAAGCCAGCCTCAGCAACATAGCAAGACCCTGCCTCAAAATAAAAAAATCAAAAGGGCTGGGGATGTAGCTCTGTGTTTAAGTGCCTCTGGGTTCAATCCCCAGTACCAAAGAAAAAAATTACATAGTGCCTATTGATGTTGATAACATTGATAATGGAATTTTATATTCATTTAAACCTCCCGTAGGGAAATTGGAAGCACACAACCAAAACTGTTAAATTTTTATTACCTTTAAATTCCAAATTATCTGAGGGGCTTTGTTTAAGGAAGTAATCAAGAAAACGTCTAATGACAAACAAAAATGATAAAAAAGTAATAAGTTGGTCAAGCAAAGTATAGCACTAACATAATAAAATATATAATATGCAACCACTGAAAATAATATAGTAACCATTTAGTCATTGACATAAAATCTATCAATTATAAAGCAGATAGAAGGAGTATAGAAGAATGTTATATATTTCAGTTTTATAAAATGAAGTTTATGTGTATGTAAATATGCAAATACATGAGGAAAAAGAGTGAAGAAATATCCAGGAATATGTCAGTGGTTTCTCAGGTTGATAATTTTGGGAATGACATTTTCTTCTCATGCTTATCTGTCTTCTAATTTTTCATAACATATTATGTGTTTTGTGATTAAAATGTTATTCTAAAAATATAAGACTGAGATGACTGTCATTTCAAGTGAAATTTTTGTGGGTTATTTGGAAGATAAAATTTACCATAATGTGATATAGTACCTAACGAAAATGGTTATAACTAAAGTTGTTTAAATAACGATGGGATTTTAACAGGAGTGGGTGAAGGACAGATGTCACAGAGCTATAAACCTACATGGTTGTTTGGTGTTCCATTAAAGAAACTAATTTAAATAATTGCAACAATATGCATAATTCAGAGGATGCATGTCAAAAAAAAAAGTTGTAGTAACCCAAGATGTTTATCCCACAGAATTAACAACTTGGGAATCCAAGGAGGATAAGCCAGGCTAACTATGTTCCACTATTTGAAGGTAACAGAATAAAAGAAATTCTAATTACCTCTGTAAAGCTTTTTATTAAGACTTGAATGAGTGGGCAGAAGATACAGAGAAGATAGTCATAAAGATGTCCTAACATTTTGAAAATTGTATGGTGGTTATAATAGAATCAAAGCACTTCCCATCCTAAGTCTGCTATTTTGGATCCTCTTGTGAGACAAGAGATCAAAAATCCTGCTCAAGTAGAATGAACTGGACATAACATTCCAATGATCATATATGAATACATGACCTGTATAGCTCCACATCATGTACAACCACAAAAATGGGAAGTTATACTCCATGTATGTATAATATGTCAAAATACACTATATTGTAATGTATATCTAAAAAGAACAAAAACAAAATTTTTCAAACAGGAAAATCCTGCTCAAAACTATGTTGATCAATGTTGAATTTATGGGCTGAGAAGTGGTGGCCTAGGTGTAGAGTTCTGATGAAGTCCAAGGATCAGTTTCCCTTCTGTCTCATTCTAGAAGGAGCTTAGCCTCTTGATAGTAAAATGGCTACAGCATTTTGAATCTCTGTCCTCTATTGCACCTTCACCAGCAGTAGAGTTAAAAACCCAGACCTGAGTCCTTAACCCATAATTTCACTCTTTTTCCACTATTGCACCAACTACACTGGCCATGAGTTGATGTAGTTTCTTCATTACTTACACCAGTCAGATCCTACCTTCTGCAACTGAAGAGGGGTCAGGCTCAACCAAATTGCCCTGGCAGATGAAGAGAGGTTTCAGAAAGATAATTGAGGCTAATCTTCAATCAGGAAAAGGGATGACTGAATGATGGACTGCGAAAAATGACAGCTATCCATTAAAACTAGGAGTACAAATGTAAGTAGAATGATTTCTTATGTTCTTTCTCTTGCCAAGATTCTGTGAGACTGTAATTCAGCTTTGCAGTTGGCACTGAGAGTTGCAGGGAGAGATCTACAAAAGGATATACAAACAGTTATTGATGAACTCCAGGAAGATATTATCATTCTACCAAAAAATATAGGAAAGCAATGCTGTGGGCAAGTAAATTATTGAAGGGAGGAAACAATTTAAAACATAAATACCCCACCGCAGTTGAGATTTTGAATGTGTGTAAAAAAAAAAAAAAGATTGAGATTCCATCAGTTAACTTATATTTATCCCTCAAAGCATTTTCTCTGTCTTTACTTAATCAAGAAAGAATTTTGTGCAGCTGCAATGCCAGAACTGTGTATTACTCTTCTTATATACCACACACACACACACACACACACACACACACACACACACCCCTCCACTCACAAATATACACATGCACTCACACATCTTTCTTGAAGTATGCAAAAATGAGAAATAATAGGCATCCATCTCTTTAAAACAAAACCTCTACACCCTTGTACTTATACATGTTACAGTGCTTCCCACAATGTCATCAATCCAGATGCTTTAGGTTTGACCAATGTCTTTTAAAATTCATGCGATCGCTGGAAGTGTTAAGCTTCCTTCACACTTCAGAGTAAATTGCTTTAATGAGATAATCAGATCACCAGTTCCTTAGGGCTGCCAGCTCAGCAAAATTTCTTCTACAGATTCACTTTTCTTTTTAGAGTAGGAGCAGGTAGAAGAGCAAGAGTTTGGAACCAGATGGTTATTTGGGGTATACTTTGGACAACCACAGACCACTTTAAAAAATGTGTGGGGAAACACAAAGGGAAGAATGAAAACAGAGAAGAAATGCATTTAGAAAGAGTTATTGATGCTAACAAAGACAATTTGCCTAGACACCTGTGGACTGGTATATGGCTCAGCAAGAATTAATGAACATCTCTGCTTCCATAAGTCTGTGCAGCTCCTCTTTCTGCTAAGGTGCAAGGAGGGATGAAGGAATAAACAAGCTGCACAGAAGAGGGGAAGAGGTCTCTTTCATGAGCCTAGTTCCTTTCCCTTTTTATTTTCCATACTGTTTCAAGTCATAAACCTTAGGATTTGCCTTTTTTAGGATAACTACGTCGCATCCCCTAGGAATTCCAAGGGCAATGCCTTTATACAAAACCTTAGTTCATCTGCCCTCTATGTGGTTCTGCTTGATGAACCTTAAAAGTGAGGAAATGGAGCTAGGAAAGGTCTGAAGAAGGGCAGATGAAATGATCAGAGGGATAAAAAGGGTGCTGTGCCAGAGAAGATTAAAACGATTCCTTTTCTACATGCTGACCTCTCCAGAACTACCAAGAGCACAGATGAGGTAAACACAGACTGGAAGGCCAGGCCAACAATGCCATGACTATAGGACAGCCCTGGAAGTTGGGGCTGGAAGAGAGATGACTAGAAGATAATAGCTGTTACCTAGCAGGGAGTACATGTATGCAGTTTGGTAAATTTACCCTAAATTTAAACAGGTTTTGATAAGGTTGTGGTTGGAAAAAAACCCATAATAAATCATCAAAGTAAGACAGAGGATGTTCAGGAATGCTCATTAATTTTTGAGGTGGATAATTTTAAATAGTGATTTTAAATTGCAATTGATCATCAGATTCACCAGGGAATACATTTTAAATACAGATAGAATGTCATGTCTCCAGTTTGGTCAGAAAGTAAAATAGTATAGGAAAAAGACCCCAGAATTTGTATTTGACAAATATTCTCCACCTGACTCTGCTATTCATAGGAATTAGGAAGATTATTCCAGGGCTAACTCTATGTCCCAGACTTTGAAATTACACAATGGAGAATTAGCACATGGTCAGGCACATGCGCATGTAAGTTCTACTTTTGCTGCTTATGAGACTGTGACTCCAAGGTACCTAATCTCCCTATGCCTGAATCTGTTTTACAGTGTCATGTATAAAGTTTCTGATGCATAGTGGTACTGAGAAAATGTTAATCTATGTATCCCATCCCAATCCCTGACCAGGTCCTCTGGATTGTCAAGCACAGAATCCTAGGATAGTAAGATCATGAATTTAAACACTCAAATCATTCTTAATACATCCAAGTGTTCATCTCTGAGAGGGAGAGAAGGCAATTTTATAGAAGGGTGTAATGTTGATATACTGTTTTCTCTCTGCTCTGGCCTCTGTCCTTCCAGTTAGAAGTAAAAGAAACATATGTTTCTGAACTATCAGGTTTCACTTACTGGATTCATGGTGTTTTTTAGCCCATTTGTCAATATTTTGGGTTTCTGGCTCCCGTTGAGGCTTGTACCTTTTAAGATTAGTTTATTGATACTTCAGTGGAGTTGAAACTGAAGGGAAAAACAAATCAGTGGGGATCTCAAAATGTGTGTGAGCACCTATTGGGTTTGGGTATGCATTCAAGCAGCTGGTGAGGAAACTGAAGTTCCCCACTAAGTTGCAGCTCGGATCTAGAGAGAAGAACAGAGAGCATAACATTTAAGGAATGAAAGGCAATGAGCCCAAAAGGGCTTCCTTCAAGAGGCAGGTGCATATGAGGTACATGCAGGTGCCAGGCTTCTGCTGAACTGGTTGGAGAGAAGAACAAAGATCTGAGATACAGGGAGGAGCCAGGTTCTAACTTGATCCAGGGCTGCTTAATGTATATATATATATATATATATATATATATATATATATGTATATATATATATATATATATATATATATGTGTGTGTGTGTGTGTGTATACACAGACACACATATATATACATAGGAGAGTATAGCAGTAGTTATGAAGGTGTGATTTTTTTTTCTAATGTGTCTTCTTAGTATCACTCAACTTGTCTTTTTTATGTCTAATAATTATTATTTTTTAAAATCTATGCAGTTTGTGATAGACCAGAGAAGGTAAGATATGTTGTTAATAGCCTGGATTATGGAACCAGGGTGCCAGCTCCATTGCCTGTTTGTTTGACCTTGAACAAATTATTTCTGCTCCCCATTCTTCTTCTGTAAAATTGGGATACAATAGGTTTGTGCCCTATTTGTGCATACTCGTATATTTGTTGGGGTAATTAAATGAGTTAACACTTCTAAACCACTTAGGATAGTGTCTGACATATTGTAAAAGCTATAAAAATGTTACAAATTGATCACATTCATTCTTTAACTGCTACTGTGAATTCTATCATGAATGTGCCATATTTTATTTAGCAATTTTCCTATTGATTAACATATAGGTTCCTTTCTAATTTTGTGTTATTGCAAACAATGCTAAAATAAATATTCCATCGATTTATAGCACATTTTTAGAACATGTGTAACAGTCGGTAAGGCAAATGCTACTATTATAATAAATGCTTTTGAAATCACTCTGTTGCTAAGAATTTAATGTAATTTCTTTCTGATTTACACACTTGAGATCATTTTTCCAATCTCTGAAATGACTTGAGAGAAGCTGTATCCCAAAGATTTAATGAGGTTATGTCCCTTTTAACTGTCAAGAGCTCCCCATTCTCTGCACTGATATTCTTTTGAATTGTTGATAATTAATCAGGAACATCAGTGGTGAAATGTCACATAGATATCACTCCAGCCTTCGATCTGTAACTTTAAAAGCAGATTTTTCTCCCTGTCTGCTGGCCCTGTCATTGCCAAGCTTCCCTCTTATTAACCTTGAAGTCACACGGAACAGACTCTCCTGTGATTTCATCATATCTCCCATCTGAAGAGATGCTATCACACTCCAAAAAAATAAATTAAAAGGACCACATTACCCCCACACAGAGGCAGGTCATAGGTTTAATTTTTTTCCTTCAGTGGGACTTCCTTCACCCTCGTCACAGACAAGCCATCGCGGACTTTGCTGGGGGCTTTATATCACATAATTTTAATATTGAAATTATTAATTTAAAATTAAAATTATTAAAATTATTCACAAAGTTCCCTTCCCTCTGATGAAGCCAGTTTTCTCTGAGCTGTTTGGTAAAGGAGCTATTTGTTTCCTTAAACTTGTCTTCAGCTTTCCTGTGGCACTCTTGAATAATAAACAATGGTAAGCAAATTTTCGTAAAAGTTTTCCAGTATCTCTGTAAGCTGCACAAAATGGAAAAGCCTGCTTGTCAGCTGTGTAGTAAAAGTAATTCTATGCCCAATTTTTCTTGAACTTAGCACAGTTGCCAGCATATGGGGCTGACCTGTGGAAAATGATAAAGACTGTGGAGTTTGACCTAACATCCTGGGCTTTCTCTTCAATATTAAAAAATCCTTGGCTACTTGAAGCTACAGATGTTCTTGTTTTCTCTTAATCACCTTAGCCAAATGCTTGTGATCTTTGTTCTAACAGAAAGATCAGAATAATAAGCAGTAGAAGAATTTTCATAAAAGGGCAATATTAGCAAGAAAGGGGAGGGTGGATAGACACAAAGGCTACAGGGTGACTTTGATTTGGGATGGAGGAGAGTTTACTTGGATTGATAAAGTGGCACTGTTTCAGCAAGAGACATTCAAGTAAATGTAAGGTTCTATTTTATTTTCAGCTAGGTTTGCATAAAGCTGAAGGTCAAAGCAGACTGAAGGACAGCCTTCAGGGTAGGCTTGTTGATACTGCAAATTAGAACCTTCCAAACTGGGGCTGGAATTGAATATGGGTTCACAAAACCAGGACCAACCATGTGTCAAATCTGCAGAGTCAAACTCTTGAACCCTTGAGGGCAGGCCTGGAGAGTAGGCAAATTGATAGTAACAGGGCAAGTTACAATGACAATATTTTTGTTTTTATTATTCATAAAGGAAGCAATTCTTTAAACTAAGATTAATCAAATTTCTAAGTCTTTTTAATCTCAGGCTTTTTATCTCTAGCCCCTTGGGGTCACAGTCATTACTACTGTAGCCCCTTCTGCAATGCTTTGTTATTGACATGCTCTCACCCTTCCTATATGTTTAATCCTGGAGACCTGGGTACACTTTAGAGTTATTTAGTCCCATGGCATATTCAGCCATTACCCTTTCTTCCCTAATGACTATAACTGATTTAGTCTTAGGGGTTCCCAGGGAAAAATTCATAAACGACAGCATGTAAAAAACTGGACTTACACAGGCTCACTCCTGGGTTAGTCCTTTGAGTTCCTGAGTTGTTTTTTTTTTTTTTTTCAACAGCTACTTCTAATGCCTGGAGGTTTTCTTGTGTTATGATTTTTCTCTCAAAGGTCCCTCTGCTTCCTCCTGCCTCAGCCTTGTTTCAGTATTCCCTTTTCTTCCCCTATTCCCCCTCAACTTATAGAAAAACCTTGATTCCCAGATTGCTCTCACCACAAGTAACTATATATCTTGCATTTTCTGGCACATTTTTATGTAGATTTAGATAATATTTATGAATTTTTAAAAAATGGTCTGCCATTTCTTACATCCTAGAATATCTTCTTTTTAAATCATTTCTGCCTTTATTTATTAAGCTCCTGATAAAAAGAAAACTTAGAGTTCATTTTCCACATTAATGAAGCTGTCTAAACCAACTTTGATCCAAATTAAAATGAAAAAGATGCTGGTTTATTTGAAAACTGAAATGGTAATTTGTGAGGATACCACAAATTTTTAAAATTTTTTTTTGTACTTGTAGATGGACAGCATGCCTTTATTTGTTTATTTTTATGTGATGCTGAGGATTGAACACAGAGCCTCACATGTGCTTGGCAAGCACTCTGCCGCTGAGCTACAGCCCCACCACAGAAAAATTTTAAGAATTAGGTATAAGTAAAAATATCTGTAGAACAGATTGACCCAAGAATTAAAGTTGAATCATTTTCTCAGTTAATTTTGACATGGAATATTACGGTGTGTTCTATGTGCTTAGTTTCTTGTCTAAAACAATGGATATTTAAACTAACTTATTTTTATTTTTAAAGGTCAATGTAAAAGGAATTACAGTGTTATCTGAGTCATAATGCTACAGAATGTTCTTTTAGGTAAACTTAACAGATTTGTGACACCATATTGAACTGGTATAGAAAGATACCGGACACTGCTATCTGAAGGAACTGAGCCTTGAAATCCTATTCTAGTAGTAACTTTGTATGTTGTTTGGTAATCCATTTCTTCATCTATAAAATTTTGTTGGTAATAATACCATATAGGGTTTCTGAGTAGATGAAATGTGTTAATGCCAAGAAATTACATCATATAAAATTTAGCACATAGTAGAATTTCTTCAAATAGCAGCTATACTGACTTGTGCCACATGCTTTCTAACTTTTACAGTGTCGGGAAAGGTTTGGGTGCAGAGCTGCATGCACATACACACAAACATACCCAGAGAGAAGAGAGACAGGAGACAGAGAAAGACATAGAGAAGTTTGAAGGGACTTTTGGCTTCAAAGATTGCATATCTTATTTTACCAAGAAAAAAATTTACATCATTAGTTTAGGTACATAAAGAATATAAGTGTGGATGATTCTAATTAGAAAGAGAGAGAAAGCTCGTGTTAGCTGTGGATTTTCTCTATTTAACAAATACTTCTGTCTTTCTCTTCACCCTCCCAGCAAGTAAGAAATTCCTTCACATTGCATCTTTCTTAGGAAGAAGTCCTGCAACTGCCTGTGTTTCAAACAAAGGCTGGACATGCTTGAATATACAGATCACTTTTAAATGAAATTGCAGATGGAAAACCATTCTCACACACTCCTAAGGATACATTTTTGGGAAAATTCAAGATGTAATATTTGTCTTATGATCTATATGAAAATCTCAGTTTGCATCAATATGCCACCATTTTATTTGATCTTTAAGGATATAAATGTTAAAAACCACAATATAGAGTTAACAGAGGTGGTATAAAATGGGTCTTTTAATGGCCCCCCAAAATGCTTGTGTAATTCCTTCTATTTTGTTTCACTTCATCAATCTTAAGTAGCAATTTTAAAAATATTTTTGTGGAATTTGGAGAACAATGCATGTGAAAAAAATGGCTGTAAACTGAAATGTTCCTTGAGACTAGCTAGTTTGAATAGATCCTTTTGAAACAATATAGGAACTCTTCTAAAGTTAGCCTTTGTGGACCATAAAAGAAGACTGGCAGGGGATGAACTTCTGTTCTCCACCATTTTGAAACATACTTTTCCATCTGTTTTCAGTTAAATACTCTCAGAGCCTTTTATAAAACACAGTGGACATATTCATGTGGTTTTCGGCAGGGTAAGAGTGCAGTCAACTATTAGTTTCTCATTTCTTTCTTGCTTAAAATAGTCTGAAAGGTAAATACAAAAACTTACATAACCTAGAAATTGTGTTCCTGGCTATTTATGTAACTGATCTAAAAACTTATGTCTACACAAAAGCCTTCATGTGAATGTTTATAACAGCTTTATTCTTAATCTCTAAGAACTGGAGTCAACCAAGATGTCCTTCAGTAAGTGAATGGATAAACAACTTTGGTGCATTCATATGATATGATATTATTCAATGATAAAAAGAAATGAGCTATCAAGCTGTGAAAAGACATAGAGACATAAGGCATGTTTCTAGGTGAAAGAAGTGAGTCTGACTACAATATATGTCATATGATTCTATTTATGCAATGTTCCAAGACAGACTGGACCACTGAGGTAATAAAGAGATTAGAGGTAGACAGAAGATGGAGGGAGAATACTGAATAGGTGAAGATCAGAACATTTTGTGAACTGGTAAAACTATTCTGTATGGTAGTGTGATATTGGATCATGACACAATGCATTTACCAAACTAAGAATTTTACTACTGAGAGTGAATCCTAATGTGTGTACAGGAAAAATAACCAAGGAATCAAATGATCCCAGGCTATAATATAGACTGTGTTGAATAATTGAACTATACTTTTAGAATGTATGAAAAACCTAACTGATGTAGGTAGAGCAAAAGCTGCTGACCTAAGTAACTTTGGAGATTAGTGAAGAATATAAGATTAACTACTAAAGGCACTGTGCATAAGCAGGGTATCCTAGTTGGTAAAGTTTTTTTTTTTCCTTTGATGACACAGGCTAAAAATTCTGAAACCTAAGTGTATGAATACTGGTATTGAAAATTAATAAATGGATGTCTTATGGCAGAAGCTAGGATTTACACTATTGTCTGGCATAGATAAACATTGTGTAGCATTAGAAACTTCACTATGAACTCAGGTTTAGTTTCATAGAGACAGGTACATAGAGATGTGTATAGATATGTTTACATAGAGATGTGTATAGATATGTTTGTGTACATAGTTAGTATATACTCATATATTTAGTTCCTCTGTCAGCTGAATAGGCCTACAAGCAATGCTGTCCCAATAGCAGAAAAATGCCCTATTTTGAAATCTAATTCCATCCTCCAACAAATGAAACTAAGGCCCCTTGAAGAAATGATTGTTTCTAAGAATAGTATACAAAGTGATCCTGGAGCATCTTGTAGGCCAAGAAAAAAAGAACTAACAAAGGCAAACAAACAACCATACCAACGGAAAATTCAATGCAGCCAGATGTGGTGGTACACACCTGTAATCCCAGCTGCTCCAAAAGCTGAGGCAGGAGGATCACAGTTCAAGGTCAGTCTTTGCAATTTAGCGAGACCTTCTCTTTCAATAAAAATGAAAAACGTCTGGAGATGTTTATAGCTCGGTGGTAGAGCTCCCCTGAGTTCAATCCCAAGTACCACACCACACACACACACACACACACACACACACACACACAAGTCCAATCCATAATGATGGAGATGTCAGTGTGACATAAGACCCCAATGATCAAAGCTGTAACACTTTGAGCAACAAAGTAGAGTTGGATTGTAATCCAAAGAATACAATAAAAACCCATGAATTAATTTTGGATTCTATTCTGTTCTTCCTCCCCCAAACTAAAAAATCTCTCCCAGATAACCTGTGCCTAACAATGAGAGAATGCATCAGAGAAACACAAGTTGAAAGACATTCTATCAAATAATTGGCCCTCCTGAAGCCGTCAAAGTTATCAGAAACAAGGAAAGTATGAGAAACTGGTACAGCAAGAAGAGCATAAGGAGACAGGACTGTGCTGTACATCCATGACAGGATGCTAGAAAAAAAAAAAGAACATTAGGCAAAACTAAGGAAAGCTCAATAAAATAGGGATTTTAGTTAATAAAGATTTATTCATTTTGGTTCAGTCCTTGTGCCAAATGTAACATTCTTATATCAGATTTAACTCACTTTGTCCTATCATCCTCGAGTTGGAACACCTACAGAAACTTATGTTGAGCAAAACATATGGTAATTTTGAAATAATTATTATGTTCACAGAATTGAAATCTTGGGACTTAAAAGATTAAACAACTGGAGAAATTGGGTATAATGTATATGTAAAATCTGTGGTATCTTTGCAAATTTTCTTATAAAACTATTCAAAGTTAAAGTTTATTTTTAAAAAATTGAAACAAAACTTATGCATGGAATGTTTTAAATTTAGTTGGCTTATGTAAGTTTTATGTAGCTTTTTTGTTCTAATGAAATTTCAAAATGAAAATGAATGTTTCCTCATTAGCGAATATCATTTTTATAAAGTGTAAAAGAAAGAAAGGCAAAAAATTCTGCAGAACCCACAACACCTTACAAGGATGAGACCTCAAGTCTCATAATTCAAAGTAGAGAAACGCTCCTCATCTTCTGAGTTATGGTAGGCAGTTATTTCTCTCAGTTCCACTAACAAAAGATAGTATCCCCTCATTTCTGATGCCACTCAGGCTGTCCTCTTTGTTATTCTTCTCATTTAATTAATCCAGATTATTCCAGTGAGAATGTTAAATTCAAAGTCCTAGTCTGGTGCCTCCTTTACCCACAAGACAGGTAGTGTTGAAAGGACCCTGATCCACACATCTTTCCCCTGGTTGTTTTAGCCTTAACCCAAAGAGGCCAAGCTCTTAATGAGAAAGAAGTTGAGTCTTCCTTGCTCACTCAGCCCTGTCCTCTCTCCTGAGACTGCCAACAAGAGAAGTAATTAGGGCCAATTGTGATGGTGGTTGGCTGCCTTTCAAAATAGAAACCATTGCAAAATCTGGGGAAGAACTTGCCTGACTCTCTGGTTCCTTAAAGAGTGCAGACACATTCTGTGACAATACTGAGAATTATCCAGATTATCCATGGGAGCCTGAAATAGTCCAATTACCAACTCTTGTTTTCAGCCTCATTGTGAACTTTCTCCGAAGTCCAGGAAGGATATGCTGTAACAGGGGCGGAGGTGGTAGTGGAGACCAGGGAAGAAAAAGAAAACTGAGAATGAAATTATTTTCATCTGTGACTCAAGGCGCCAGCAGATTCAGTGTCTATCAGAGGCTCTGATGTGCTTTAATAACCTTTATCTTTGTGGAGAAATGGCTTTTCCACAGACTGGAATCTCACACTAGGCTGTGTCTGTAATAGGTTTGCTATATTGACTTAAAGAAAAGTGTATTTGTTTGTTTGAAACGAACCCTTCCCTCCCTCCCACCATGAGTTACACAATACTGAAGCATTTAGTAGGGCTCTCTTTTTAAAAAAGCTGAAAACGAATGTACTTTTCTGTCACATATTTCAATACATGGAACAGGATTTCCTTGATTTGCATTTGGGGGAATGATGACCTGATTGCGAATTAACTACAAAGTGAGGAGGCCCTTGTTAACCTGTTATGGGCTATTGTAAAAGCGTCATCCTTCAGGGAAAGAAAAGGGAACCAAAAATCTATTTTTCCTCTGAGCACATTTTCCCTTGTCAATTCAAAAAAGGATTATGTGGATATCTACTAAATGCTTAATTTCCATAATAAAGTCATAAGTGATGCTTTTCTTTTCCTTCTTTTTAAGTAGAGCTATTAATATGCTGTTATTTGTAGTCTATGATCTTCTTACTTACCACTAGCTGTGTGATAATAAATCAAGAGTTATCATCCAGGGAGACAGGAGATGATGACTTCACTCAGGATTCTTCTGAGCACTAGGTCCTATGCATCAATTTCAGTAGTGATAAAGGTACCATGTGAGGGGACCTTTCTAATTATTTTTTTCTGCTAGACTCCTGTTTATATTCAAACTTCACCAATCTTAAAAATTTCTAAATATTTCTTTCTTATAGTCAGTATCTTTTAAATTACAATACTGACATATATGCAGACCGTCATTGCTATATTTCTGGAGTTCTGGAAATTGTGCAATTATGTGCATAAACCATTTGCTCATCTTTTTAAGAGCATCTGTGTTTCTCCATGACTGCTCATTTCTGTAGTTTATAATTTTCATTTTGAAGCATTCTGTATCCTAGACCATTCTACAGTGGGCAATAGCAGCTGTATCACCTCTGATAGGATTATATTTTAACATTCTGGGTTTTGTCAACATATGTCTTGGAAGGAAGGCATAGGTGTGTGTGTGCATGTGTGTGTTTAATAGGGATGTTTATGTGTTAATCACATTGTGTTAATCAACTCATATCTCTGATTGTTCCCAGTAGGCCTCTTGTAGTTTATCAGATCTCTGCTGGCTCAGCATCCCTTTGGTTGCTCTGCCACTGCCCTTTAGAGTAGGAACAGAAATGCTGGAGGAGTTGAATCTGGTTGCATTCAAATGCATTTGATGTTCAAATAAAAACAGACCTTATTGCCAAAGTGTCAGTTCTCATGTTACAGATTCAGAAAGAACAGGTTCACAGGGTTTATGATTTTTAAATAAGGGCCACCCAAAGATATCAAAGTCTAATCCCTGGAATTTGTAAATGTTACCATAAATGGAAAAGAAGTCTTGACAGGTGTAATTAAAGTACAGATCTTGAAATGAGGAGATTAGCTTGGATTAATCCATTGGGTCTTTAGTAGCTTTAGTAGCTCCTCATAACGGAGAGGCAAAGGGTGATAATCCACACTGGGAAGGAGAAGACAGTATGGAGACAGGCAATGACTGAGTGGTATAGCCACATGCCTAGGAATACCAGGGAAGGTGCAATTGAAAGAGACAAGGAAGGCATGCTCCCTGAGAGTCCCCAGAGAAGGGAAGACTGGATTTGGACTTATAATTTCCAAGCCTGTGAAAGAATAATTTTTTTCTTGTTCTAAGCCAGGGAGTCTGTTAATTAGTTACAACAGCCTCAGGAAACTAAAACAAACCAAAAAAACCAATAGCAACAAAAAACAGATTATTGTATTTCATAAATCCTATTCCTCATATACTTATCCAGTGATCAGAATTCTTCAGGATTTCCATCATCATGACTCTTGGGCACTACCACCCTCTCATTTCCTACAGCTGCAGTAATCAGTACTGTAGCCCTAGCCTCATGTGGCTATTGAATAATTGAAATGCAGCTACTAGGACTCAGGAATTGAATTTTTAATTTTATTCAATTTTAATTAACTTAAAATTTTAAAACATTTGATTCAGTCATCGGAAAACTTTTAAAATATTCTTGGAACAGTTTAGGTACCTGTATATGAATTTTTTTTCAGATGCAAATTTTGTGAAATGTAAATATATTTCAGAAATTTCCAATGAAAATTTAGCATCCGAATTGAGATGTGCTCTGAGTAAGCCATATGCTATATTTCAATGACTCATTATGAAAAAAAAATGTAAAATTTTAATTTTGATTATATATTCAGATGGTTTTATTTTGTATATTTCATTAAATAAAATACACTACTGAATGAAGCTAATTACATTTCTTTTTCAATTTTAATTTTTATTTATTCTAATTAGTTGTACATGACAGTAGAATGAATTTATACATTTTGATAGATCATTCATAAATGAAGTGTAATCTCTCATTTGTCTGATTGTACACATTGTAGGATCACATTGGTCATGTAGTCATTTATGTACATGAAGTAATAATGTCTGTTTCACTCTACTATCATTCCTGCCCCCATGCCCCTTCCTTTCCCTTCACTCCCCTCTACCGAATATAAAGTAACTATTATTTCTACTTTTTTAAGTGGGACTACTATAAAACTTAAATGTCCATGTGGGTCTCACATGATATTTCCTTTGGACAGGGCTGTCCTATCATCTCCCTTATGAGACCTAGCAGACTGGTCCTAGCATAGGTCTGATCCCTTATAGCTTATGGTTCAGTACATTCACCCAAGTAGCCATTGTCTTGGGAAGGACTATGACCACATCTTTGCTCTCACAGAGTCAATTTATTTGTCTTTTTGAATAAAAGTAATCAGCTTTGGAAACAAATTTAAAAATAAATAATGATTAGTACTTTCATTCATTACAGCATGTAGAAGAAAAACATATCCCAAGGTTTATTTGTCTTCCTACAGAAGACAGTGTTCTTTATGGGTGATGTTTGAGGATGGTTGCAGTTTTGGGAAATCATATAACTTCTCTTGAAACATTGAATTTCCAGAGATTTGGCAAGGATATTCCAACCTCAATTCTCATATTGGTAGTTCTGTATGTAGCAGCAATATTTTATTCTTGCTTTGTTTTATATGCCTCATAAACTCTCTTCAATAATCAAAAATAACATTGTTAGAGACTTGTGTAAATAAATAATTATTTTATCTAAGTTAATTGAAGATGTCCTTTCACTTGAGGATACAATGATTATAATTTCTGTTATTACATGGAATATAGTCTGTGATTTAAAATACTCATAATTTTACATAGTTACCATAATGAAAACTAACTCACATAAGCCAAGAATCACCACCAGAAAGATTTTTATCTACTGGTCCATGCTGACTGATTGTGGATCAGAAAGCTATAAGCAATTCACAGCATCTTAACATGGAAAACTCCTCTTGGAATGTGGGATCCTTCAATTTTGTTTTCCTTCTTTCTCTCTTAACTCTTCAATTAAATCATACCCTCATTTGAGTCCTTCCACATTGCTACAACAGCTACCCCAATCCTGTTTGCTTTGGGAGTGACCTGAAAAGAAAACTAACAAGCATATAGCTTAAATCATATAAGGTATAGGAGCTGGAAAGGACTTAATGGTCCCCTCATTTCATAGATGAAGAATAGTTTAGAGTCAAAGCCAGAACTAGATCAAAGGGTCTTTAGACATCAAATCTAATTTTCTTTCTTCTAAATCACACTTTTCCAGTAGAAATGATGTGAAAATACCCTGAATATTATACTCCTACATAATTTTCCAACTTTCAAAAGAATATGATCAAAAATGAAAGGCCAGCCTTTGTAAAAATTAGAAATGGCAGATGGTTATTCTGACACCGCTACAGCTATGTACCTCCTGAATTCAAAAGGTGCTCTTTGTTCACTCACCCCTCATGCCTGAATGTTTGCTGCTAAAATAGGGTAATGCTTGTAAGGCAGACACCCTAGACATGGATAGTTTCTAAAAGTGAAGAAACCATGGCCAATGATATTTATAAAGTCCCATGTAAAGTTTCTAAGTTGAAAAACTATATAAATTTTCTTAACCAAGACATCAGTATAAATATTCTAATATTTTAAGATTGAACTTACTGTTTAAGTGCTATTCTAACTTTCAAAGCTTAATACTAGTTATTTTGTTTAATGAAGTCTGACATCATAGCAGTATTGAAGGTGCAATTTGTAGAAAAAATTAATACCTTAGCCAATATTGGCACATCTTAAATACTTATAAAGTACTATTTAATAATTGAGTTTGTTTTCCAATATTCATGCTCAAAAACTTTCAACATATATACTGTCCTTCTCAAAATGTTTAGTCCTTCTAGTTGGTATATGATGTTCTGTCTGTTCCAGTGACTAGATTGTTGGTTCACATTCAGGGTCTTCCCACACTGGTATAGAAGCTGGAGTGGGGAAGAATGTGTGGTCATGATGACTCAGGAGAAAGCACAAACACAGTAAGATCTACATGTAATGGCTCCTGGTGCTAATAGGTACCTACCTGTCCCATCTACATTTCTGGTCTCCTTTCTCTGGGTTTTACATTCCTACTCTGGAAAATTAGAATTATCCAATTACTACCACTTCATGGAGTTTTAAGGATAATATGCAATAGTATATTGATGAATATTATGAAGCACAAATAATATTAGGTTACTTAGGGACTCTACACTAATAGGGTACTTAGAATAATGGCAAGAGAAAGGGGGAAGTGAAGAGAGAGAATGATAGGAAATAAAGAGGCAATGGAGGGCTGGGGAGATAGCTCAGTTGGTAGAGTACTTGCCTTGTGTGCTCAAAGCCCTGGGTTTAATCCCCAGCACCAAAAAAAAAAAAAAAAAAAAAAAAAAAGAGGCAATGGAGATGATCAAGGGCTTAGAAAGAGATTTAGAGGTACACAATTAACATGGAAGTCTTATTTTTTTCTTAAACACTTGGAATTTCAGACTACCGTGTATTACTGGGGAAAATGTACACGAACTTCTCACATATTGCAGTGGTAGATTTTGATAGATTGGGACAGTGACATTAATTTTATTCTTGTTATTACTCAAAAAGTTATGCATGCATGTACAGTGCTTTGTAAACTGTGAATATGCATTACGATTGCATGGTATTATCATTATTATTCTCAAATTCTGTGTGTGGGAGTCTCAGTTGTTGAGAAGTTCTCATTCATTGGAAAAGTGAGATGTTGTCAATTAAATTAGAGGGCTGTCTTTGATAGATGATTCTGGGAAGCTACTATTCCAATTCCTTAAATGTCTTGACATTAAAAATCCTTTGTTTTAGGGAAGGAAGGGGAGAAAACAGGAGAAGTTAATTCTTTATTTAGAGATTAAATATACTGTGATAAACATAGGTATCATTTTATTTCTACTGCTTTGTATCCTAACAACTTACTGACTTTCACATAAATTTAAATGTTCATTGTGTTATCATTCACTCTTTGTTTTATCTTTCTTTTCTTTTTTTTTATTAATGTGCATTTCAGTTTATTCTCCATTATAGTCAGTTCCTGTTCAGTCATTATGACAGATGACCTCTGAAAGTAGCCCTAAATGGACATGTAAACATGATATGTGAATGCAAGTAGTTATTTCTGATATTTTCTTTGTACACAAAGTTTTCTCCAAAGCAATAGCTAAAGCTTTTTGCCCTTTTCAAACCCTCCAATCCTCGGGAGGTTATTTTCAGTGAAGTGGTAAGAAGGAAGAGTTCAAATAGGATTGATTTAATAGAGCTATGAGGTGAAAAAGCTTGCAACATGCTGTCTGCCTGAAATGGCCAATCACAGAAGCATTAAAATCAGAGTGGGAAAGGAAGCAGAGACCTCCCAAAAATGAGCCCGAATTACACAGTGATGGCACCTTGCCATTCTTGTGTGGAAAAATAAAAGTATTAAAACCGGCAAAGAGTCAAAGAAACATTCTAAGGAGTCCTCCTCTGGGAGTTGCAACAGCTTCAGTTATAAATTTGGTGCAGGAAAATGTCCCCACTACCCTTTCCTCACTGATAACCAAAAACAATAAAAGAAAATTTGTATATTTCTTTTGCTCATCTACATACTTAGTTCCTTCAAAGATTGCTTCTCTCTTCTTCTCCTGTACTCCATTCCTATCATCACAAATATTTATTCTTTTTAATGTTTTCATAGTGTATTTGGTTTGTTTCTCTTGTGCTACCAGCTATTCTTGAAGAGCATGGTCCACCTACACAGTCTTTGGAACTGCCTATCAGGGCATGACAAATCCAACCTGAGGGCAGTGACATTCTAAGAGGTTACTGTCTAAGAAGAATGACACTTGTGACAGTAAGCATATAGACTGCCAATCTCTGAAACAGAATGTGGAATAATGAGATAAAATGTTATCAATGGGGCCTGCTAAAATTGTGAGTAGGTGGTATTGATTCTTTGAGTGGATGCCTCTGTCCCAAGGTCACTTAACCCAGGAAAGCAAATCTAGAGACCTGGTCATTAATGACAAGACATGCATTCACAAAATGTGCAAGAAATTGCTTTGCAAACCAGAATTCCAGCTGAAACCCCTATTTTTTTAACCACATATAATTAGATAGGTGAATGTATTATATAAACATGGGAGATTCTTTTAGGCATAAAGAAAATATATAGGTATAACACCATTACTTGGAGAAATCTATAAATTTTCTGATTTCTAACATTCCAGGAGGGGGGAGTGTTAAAATGTGTAATACTGAATACTTTATAACCTGCTTTTACTACAGCAGGTTGAGAGTGAAAGAAGGAATTGGAGGAAACATGTATACACATATATTTTAAGAATTCATCTACGACTGAAAAGTTGTAAAATGAATTGGAGGAAATGGAAACAAGTGAAGGCTTAGTATCATTGAGCTGATAGTAATGGAAGAACCCACCAAAACTATTAAACTGGGTTTCAGTTACACGAGGGTCACTTCCTTTGTTTCAACAGGAAGAAGAGGAGCACAGATGCAGGTGGGTTTGCAAATGGATGAAATGATAAGAAAATGAAGAAAGTCCATATGGGTACCTTTTTTTTGGTGTGTTCTTTTGAAGTTTGAAGAAAAGTCTTCAGTTGAATGGGAAAAAAAGTGTTCTAGGAACTTTGAGGAGAAAGGAACAAGTGGTAAAATATTCTTGATGAATAAAATTGAATTTTCTAGCTCATGATGGTAGTATGGTTGGATTATTAGATACCCTTGAGTTCCTATCTGAGGTTTATTATCATACACTTAAAATGAAACCAGTTAGACTGGAGGTGTGATTTTTACAGGAATATTTAGCTGTTTAGGCACAATTAAAGAAAAGGTTAATGGTATAGCAATCTCAGAGCTGGAGTTTTGCCAGGTTATTATAACAGAGGGAGCTGAGAACATTTGGAAGAGTGTAAAAAAGAAGGAAGAAAAAAGGACAGTGAAGGATACATAGGTCATTAGGGAAATCAAAGAATTGTGGCAGTAGAAGTTCCCAAGCTAACTAAGGCAGACATTTTGAAGTGAAGTCAAATGTCAGAGGGTTTAACATTGAGCATCTAGTGAACATAAACTCCAGTGCATGTCCTTGATCATGCACTTGAACTGTGGAGGTCATGGAGGAAAAACAAGACTTTAAAGAAAGAGGAGGTTAGTTGAATGATTCATTAATGTGGATGTTGAATTCACTCTGAATAACGGCAACAATTGTGGTAGAGAGGAGCTATGTGGTAACGTTTTTCATGAAATAAAGGAAGTGACAAAGAGATAGGGAGGTAACTGCCACAAGTAAGGGGAGACTGATTTATCAAGATGGTGTGCATCTTACAAGAGTAGTGGTTTTTTGGTTTTTTTTTTTTTTTTTTTTTTTAAGAGGAGCGGGTGGTGGTTTGCCACAGGGGAAGCAAGGAGGACACTAGCCCCACTTTCTGCCTTGAGGTAATGGGGTATATAAGTGAAAATATAATCACTGCTTGAGGTTACAGAATAAGTTTGTTTTCAGAGTAGAATTATATTTCACCTAAGATAAGGAGGTAAAGGAAATGTGAGAAATGAACAGTAGAAAGTAACTTGGGGAAGGGAGGAGATGTGGGATGGACCTGACTAGGAAATAACCTGTAAAATATGGAGATGAATCTGGATTAAAACAAGTACCTAGAGAATTCCAATTTATTGATGGTGACTAGTAAACAAGGATGAGAGGCATTGGTGGTATGGTTCAGATAGATCTGAGATGCTGGGTGTTCACAGGACTGCAGCTCCCCGGGGCTTAGCTTATTGTGGTAGAACTTCTTTTGTTGTAGAGCAGAGACATAACTGAACCAAAGCTGCTTTATTCAATCTGTTTTATGTATGGACTTCCTCAAAAAGTTTTGTTTAAAGAAAGCGTCATGGCTTTTAAAAATTAAAAACTATTGTTACAGGTCATTAAGACTAATTTATATTAATCCCTGGGTAATACAGAAAGGACTGATGAACTTTTTAATTTGATTTAGTTTTAACCATCTCCCTTTCACACTGAATGGTAGATTGGATCATAATCCGGTCTGTGAGTAGGAATTGGAGCAGAGAAAGCAAAAATTATCAGGAGACAAGAAGTCAAGTTGAATAAACTGAGAGTTCTGATTTTGTTTTTCTTGTCAGACAAGATGTTGGATCTCTTGTCAGGGAATAGCATGGCAAACTCTGGACAACCCTATCCATTAGAGAAGATTTATACACATCAACTTCTATTTCAGACTGAAAAGAGGGCTAAGAGGCAGAACAGACATGTCTTAACAGTACCGATTCTCACTTAGGTTGAGATCTGCCCCTTTCCCCTCCCTCTCTGCTCTATATAGCAGATGACAGCAGCTTCTTTCATTTGATGGACAAAGATTAGGCAGTGAGACAGACCATCTTATTCTTCTCTAGACTGGTTATTTTCCATCATAGAGACTGTGTGTCATTGACTTCAGGGCACTCTGCCACCCCCGACCTTGTCTTTCTTCTTTTAAACCAAAGTAACAACATCTGGATAATTAGAATGATTAGCATTCTTTTATAGCTAGAATTCTTGAACATTTGTGTTGGCTGAGATAATGGAATTTCCCCTCACATAATCTGCTATCTTCAGCAACGCTCAGAAACATAATTTTCTTATTATGAGAGCTCAGTTCACCCTTTTGGGACAAAAATCCAAGCTATTTTTGAGCATAAGTGAGGAAAAAGTGACTTCTTACATCAGCACCTGTCAAAGAAGTTTCTCTTTCAAAAGTTTTCTGTAAGTTACTCTAATTATTGTCACCATGCTTAATTGACTTCACTGTTGAGTGGATATTTTTTTGATGTTCTCTTTGCATTCCTTCTATTAAACTGTCTTCCTCTTCTTTGTCCTTCCAGATAACCACAAAACAAGGTTATATACTGCTGTTATTTGCAGCCAGAACATTGCATTTGCCTCTTATCATTGACATAATTCATTGTTACTGTTCATATAGTCATCTCTATCTGTGTATCCATGAAGAAGAATCCATAATTTGTTCATTTTTGTCTCCCTAGTGTCTAGCACAGAGCCTAGATCAAATATATATTTAATAAAATGTTCAGTGAATAAATACTATATTTTTTGAATTTGAAAAAATAGTATTTATAATAATATATAATGAACTAGACATGAAAATTCATCTACTACATTCTCTCATTGATTATTTTTTTCTTTCTAACTCTAGACCAATTTCAGTGCCATAGATTAAAATGTGGCTATTGTTTGTCAAACAGCAGAAATTCTTTTACAGTAGTATCCAAAATTGGGAAAGATGAGATTTGAAAAGGTTACCATTGATAAAAATGCTTTGTAGGTTTAAAGACACACCCATATTTATAAAACACTACTGTAGAATTCTAATTCTAGATCCTTAGATCCATCCTCTTCCTTCCTCCATTGTGTCTGAAGAAGCTATGTATTTTACTTTTACAGCCTGTTCTTTGTGCCCTTTCATGCAAGTCTATTGAGTACTCCTGAGCAGGTGGTTGTTAATCATGAAAGGATACATTTATTCAGGAAAACAGCCCCTTTCCTGCCTTTCCGAAACTATCCACCAGAATGGTTCTTCGTTATTGTAAATTTAATGAATGAATCACTTTGCAAGAAATTCATATTGTAAGCTCTGTTATCCTGAGAATTAATCTATAACTGCAGCATTTTCTTTTCGGAAAAAAAAAAAAAAAAAAAAAAAAACTATCCACGGAAATTTGAGGTCTAAATGCAGTGCTAATGCCTAATGCCTAGGAAATGAAATATGTACTGTAGAAAGAGAAGAATCAAAACTTGTGTTCCCCGACAAGGAAACTGTTACACATAAGGGTCAGGATTATGAGTGGCAGTATTTTGAGTCACATGGCAATCAGCTCTTAAAGCAAGGCTGCAATCACATCCAAATAATCGGCATAAAATCAGAATCCAGTGTAAATGCACCTGTGGGAATAGATCAATAAGTAGAGAAAGGGAACAGGTAAGCAATTCAGATAGGTACATATATACAGATGTTTGAAGCGGGATCTTACTATGTTGCCCATGCTGTTCTCAAACTCTTGGGATTAAATGTTTTCTTGAAACACTTCCCAAGTATCTGGGACTGTAGGCCTGTGCCACCATGCTGACTATTTCAGATTTTAAGAAAAAAGGTACAAAGGACATGCCATCAAATAAATGAGAGCCTTCTTCTGCTTTCCTCTTGGAAGCTCACAGTTATGACTAAATCGGTTGTGATTTAGCAACACATGATGGTTGCCATATGCTGACACTTGACATTTGATCTTTTAAGTTGTGGCATCAATCCACAAAATAATATAACTGATATAACAAATGAAGTGTTTAGGTCCAGAGCAGATTTTGATAATTTCAAAATATCATTGAATATTTTAAACTCAAGATGGTCAATTAGCTTACATTTCAGATCTTGTATTATCTTGGAAACCATAATATTTTCATTTTAATTTATAGAGATGGCATAGCTACTGAGTACTGAGACCAACCTTGAACTAAAGAAGATTATATTCTAGTACAATGGGAACAGATGTCTAAACAGAAATTTCAATAGGGTATATAAAGAGAATATAAAACTAAACTAAAACTAAACTCTATTTTAAAGCTTCAGAGTAGGCCACTTAAGCATAGTACCTAACACCAGATATATGAAAAAATGTTCAACATCCCTAGTAATAAGGGAAATGCAAATCAAAACTACCCTAAGATTTCATCTCACCCCAATTAGAATGGCGATTATCAAGAATACAAGCAACAATAGGTGTTGGCGAGGATGTGGTGAAAAAGGAACACTCATACATTGCTGGTGGGGTTGCAAATTAGTGCAACCACTCTGGAAAGCAGTGTGGAGATTCCTCAGAAAGCTTGGAATGGAAACAACATTTGACCCAGCTATCCCACTCCTTGGCCTATATCCAAAGGACTTAAAATCAGCATACTACAGAGATACAGCCACATCAATGTTCATTGCTGCTCAATTCACCATAGCCAGATTGTGGAACCAACCTAGATGCCCTTCAGTTGATGAATGGATAAAGAAACTGTGGCATATTTATACAATGGAATATTACTCCGCAATGAAGAATGATAAAATTATGGCATTTGTAGGCAAATGGTCGAAATTGGAGAATATCATGCTAAGTGAGATAAGCCAATCTCAAAAAACTAAAGGACGAATGATCTCGCTGATAAACGGATGAGGACATATAATGGGGGGTGGGACGGGCTAGCATTAGGTTTAGGGTTAGGTTTAGAGTTAGGCTAAGGAGAGCAGTAAGAATGAAGGAAAGAAGGACTGTGTAGAGGGAAAAGAGGGGTGGGAGGGGTGGGAGGGGTGGGGGGGAGGGGAAAAATATAATAAACATCATTACCCTATGTAAACGTAAAAAAAAAAAAAAAAAAAAAAGAATGCATATGATTTTGTCTTGAGGAAAAGAAGGGGAATCTATTCTGGGTAGAGAGACTATTAGGAACCAGGTATGGAGTTGTGTGTGTGCTAGGAGGTTTAAAGTAACCAAAACTAAATACAAAGACCAGAGGAAAAGAAATGGAGAGTTAATCAAGGCTTAGGTTATAGAAAGTCTTCTATGCTATATTAACGAATTTCAAATTCATCCAAGGTAAAGACAGGTATGAGAAATAATGATGTCTATCTTCATTCAGGAAACTAAGGAATAGATATTTCAAGAAAACTAGACAGTGCAGAATAGAAGCCTAATACAGTAACAATCAGAGTTAAAAGGACACCAGGTAGAACTCTGAATAATATGCCAGAGGAAGAGAAATAACTACTGGATTTTGTGTCATCAATAATGCAATTATTCTGCTATTATTGTTCATCTGACTTTTTACAGAATATCTTAAAAATGTGTTGAAAATATATTAGGATGAATGGAAAACAGGTATATAATGAACTTTAGAGCTAATATGGTGATTGCAGATTACTGATTCATATGTTAATGAGAAACAGGTCAAGAAAAACAGTTATGTTCTGAACTGAGAAAGAGGGTATCAGGAAGAGGAAGGTAGTAGAAATTTTTTTCTATTCCTTACATGAACTGAAGTCCATAGAAAGCTAAACTTGACATCGTCCTGTCTGCATAACAACTGCTACAAAACATCTAATGTTCTTGTGATGTCACTTTGCTCCTATTTAATAGAAGGTTAAAACTTTCAATTTAGACAGAGATTTCCAGAAAGGAAGTTTGCATTTTCCTTACCACTTAAAGATCCCGTTCACATCCTATCTTTCATCAATTCTATTAAAATCACTGCTGTCATTCTCATAGTCATTTCTTTGAACGCAATGCTTTTTTCACTGGTGACTTCATGGACAGCTTTATCTTTTTTTTGAGTTATATTGCTTTACCTAGGTGTTGGTTCTTTTGTATTTATCCTTTTTGGGGTTTCTGTAGCTTCTTGAATCAGTACTTTTATGTTCTTTGCTCTGATATGAAACATAGTGCCAATGCTCTCTTCAAATATTACTTCTGGTTCTATTATTTCTTTATTAAACTTATGTTAGAGGTTCATTTTTCTATATCTAATCTTCTGTCAAATTATGTATTCAGTTCACAATTTCAGTTTTTGCCTTTTTTAGTTCTATAGTTGAGGTTTCCAATTCATAGATTCCAATTTATCTGTGAAATTCCTCATCTTGTCATCTATTTTCTGAATTTATTAGTTATAGTTATTTTATTAGTACATTTTAATCATACAAAAAAAGGGTTTATTGTGGCATATTTGTATATGCAAATTTAAATCCATGTCTGATTGCGCCAATGTTTGTTTTCATCTATGGGTCTGTTTCTGTTGTCTATTTTTTCTTCTTGCTTTTGATCTTTGTTCCCATTTCCTGACCCTGTAAACATGTTCAAATATTGTGTCAACAAAAATCAATGAATTTTTGGTGAATTTAATTTTTGCATATTAAATGATTTTCAACTTAAGTGGCTACCAGGTAGTCATTCAGATATTGATGACAATTGTTCATTTAAGTGCTTAGTTTAATTAATGAACTTTGAATGACTTTTACAAAAGGAAGTAATAAAAATATAAACAAAACTAAAGGACGAATGATCTCGCTGATAAGCGGATGAGGACATATAATGGGGAGTGGGAGGGGTTAGCATTAGGGTTAGGGTTAGGTTTAGGGTTAGGGATAAGGAGTGTGGTAAGAATGAAGGAAAGAAGGACTGTATAGAGGGAAAAGAGGGGTGGGAGGGGTGGGGGGGAAGGAAAAAAAATAATGAATCAAACATCATTGCCCTATGTAAACGTATGATTACACAATTGGTATGCCTTGACTCCATGTACAAATAGAGAAACAACATGTATCCCATTTGTATACAATAATAATAAAAAAAATGAAATGAAAAGTCAGGTTTGCAAATAACCTTACACATGAAAAAAAAATATATAAACAGTTCACATTAAAATTTTAAAGCCCAAGTCACAAGCAAAAAGTGTGTCAGCATAAACAACATCCATAAGATAGTCACATTTTAAGCACATACAAGTCACCTCTTCCAATACAACTTTGAGTTTGAACACTCAGTATAGACAAGGTCCCCCCAGTTATAGACATCAATTTGCTATACTTTTGTAGCACTGATCTTCCATATATTTTTGGCATCTTCTGTAAAAAGGGTTGGTGTTGTTCATTGCTATACCCAAGAAAACTCAATGAAAAAAAATAAATATGAAGAGATTAAAAAGAAATTTGTTGGGGGTTGGGGTTGTAGCTCAGTGGTAGAGTGCTTGTCCTGCATGTGTGAGGAACTGGGTTCAATTCTCAGCACCACATATAAAAAAAATAAAATAAATCCATTGACCAACTAAAAAATATTTTAGAATTTTTTTGGTTAGGTAAAGTTGAGCCTTGGTAGGGTACAAGCAAAACATGAGTTTTTTTAGCCTTTTTTTAAATCACCAGGGACCAGTCCTTACAGCCTTTTTGGCAAGGTTATCCCTGCTGAGAAAATATGAAGTAGGTATTGATTATCTTGATCCACTAAGGCATTGAGATGATTTGAGACCAATTTTCAGCTTTTGTGAGAGCCTATCTTTGGGAATGTTTGTTCTTATTCATAGGCTAGTCTTTCAGAACTCTCAGTATACTGACCCTCCCTGTCTGGCCTTGCTCTCCAAATTTTGTTTCCTGGCACTTGCAACCTGCAGCTAATGAAATCCCTGCTTAGTTTGACACGTTCACATTTGATTTTTAGTTTAAAATTTTTGGGGGGTGGGGGGATTGTCTCTAGGTCTCGTACCAAGTACTGCTTAGGCATCTGCAAATGTCATGAGAGGAAAAGTGGCATATAAAAAAGGATTCACTTCTCTGAAGTTCCTTCTATCTCAGCCCCCTCATGTCCTGTCTACCTTGCTAATCCTGAACTTCAATTTCTATTTTCCCAGTCTCACCAGCCTGTCAAAAGTTTTGAGCTCCTATGTTCTAATTGTGCTTTCCATTCTGTGCAGCTTCCAAGTTGGCAAATTCTTGGAGGGGGATAGCAACAGAGAAAGTTCCTTCACCTCAGCATGTTTTCTTTTCCAGATTCTTGGATCATTAAATTCTGGCTGCCTTTGTTGTCTGTGATCCACTCTTACACCTTCTGTATTTTGTCCAGAGGAAGGGTTAGTCTGTTAGAAGCTCCTTTATCAAAGCTGGAAGCAGAAGGCTCATTTGGATGATATGGACTATTTGGGAGTTAGATTAGCTTCTGGCAGGGGAAACTGAAAAGAGCTCAGATATGGACAGGCAGATGTTATGTCAACGAAGGTTGAAAGCTGAGGTAGCTATTGTAATTATTGTTTGTTTTCTCCTTAGATTGAGCTCCAAATATTTTAATAGGGTTATATATAGTCTTCATTACAATAAAAATCAGTGAGAAAATGAGCTTAATTTTAAAATGCTCACTTCACATATACCCTTTAAAAACATATTGTGTCTATGTAGTAATATTGTTGTTTGTCTGGCCAGAGTGATTGCTCTATTTTCATAACCAACCCTGGAAGGCTGAAGTCTTCCTGAATTACTTGAAGTAGAACATCAAGAGACAGTGTGTTTATATCTGATCTATTTTTTCAATAATTTGGGATAGGCTGTACACTAAGACCTTTCCAATTCTACCATTTATTAGTTGCTTTTTCGTTTTATGCCTCTGGTCTAATTCTCTGTCAGCAGTCACAAATGGAAGGTTCATTTTATTTTATTTTTACCCCATCTCTACAGCTAAAATACAACATTGAACTGTTTCTCAAGTTGCTCCCAGATGCTATTAAAACACTGTTTCATCTCTTCCCCTTCTGGTACTGTCTTTGTTTTACACTTTTAAAGGAGGCCGTAGAATGTTTTCCTGGTCAGTCATAAAGGTTTAATGCTGTTGCCTTCTCTTTGAGGCCTAGTTACAGCACCTAATTCTGCTGATAGAATGTGATCTTGTTTGTTGTTATGAAAGGCACAGGGAAAGGCTTTTTCCATTCTTTTATTTGAAGTTTCCCATGAAGTAAGTCAAGAGTTCAAATTCTTTTCTTAGTGCTTTGGTAATTTCAAAATGGATACTGTCTATGTTCGTCTAATTAAAATATTTTCATAGTTATTTAAATAGAGCCACCAAGTTGTTGGGTGTTTCTCCAAGTACTAAATAATTATTCATTCATCCAATCGACATTATAAATCAAGCCATTCCGCTGGTGTCACAGTTTCTAGCCTAGTGGGGTGAAAGCAGCAACAAAGATTGCTGCTCTTGAAGGAAAGAAGGCCAAAGATCTAACAACCTTGGGAAGCTGAACAAGTCTGCAAAAATAAGGCAGGATGTGCTTCAACTGTGTTCTCTTATTAATAAGAGAAACAGTTTTAAGAAAGGTAGGAGGTCAACAGAAGGGCCTGTTTTAACAAATACAGAGTGCTAAAACAGTTTTAAAGACTGACATTTTTCTTGTTGGGGAAAATTGGGCCAGCCTCGTCCCCTGTTCCCTGGCCAGCTCTGTCTCTTCCAGTATGGGTCTCTGAGGGAAAATGATGAGCAAAGGAAAAAGGAGAAAGATCAAAGACAAAGAAGCAACTGGTTTGAGGAGGCTGCTGTTCCATGATTCTTTTGAGGCATCTGGGAATCACACTGACTGACCTGTAGGACGGGATCAGGTCTCTGGTGAGATATTCACTCTACTAGGTCACAATCTAATTAAAAGTTTTTTTGAGGGGAATGTGTGTGTACTGGGGAGATATTGATAAAAATTGGGTCTAATTCTCTGTTGTCCACAGAGACTTCACGGCTTTTAGTGATAAGAGCTTAAAATCCACATTACAACTTTTTCCACCATCCACTTGGATGTTGAAATACAAAAGTTGAGTTTAAACTCCAAAGTCCATTTAATTATAGGAAAATCATTCTTTTATAGGACATCAATGAGAGAAAAATGAAAGTATAACTGCTTATTCACTCTTTTTCTACTTTAATCAAAATTAAAAGTTGACCTAAGTTCAATACATGCAAAAGACTGTAGAAATTTTAAAAATACATGTGTGCATAGCTGTTCAAGTTAGTAGAGATGCATGAAACTTTGCTTTCTAGAAAATTGGAATAATAAGTTCTAACTATAATCCAGAAAATGCAGCGTGGTATGTTTTGTGTTTCCCATTTATTTAGACTTCAAGTATGCTCTACTATTAGTGTCGTCTTTGGTAAGACAGTAGGAAGTGTCACAAGCTTATCTTCTATTGACTTTTATTTAACATATTTTGGGGATGGACCAAAATATTCTTTTGGATCCTCAAAGCCAGCATCTAAATCATTTTTTCTTATTTTTTATTTCTTATTTAAATTTTTTTTATAATCAATACATATAAGCATAAAATTGTACCTATTTCTAAGGTACCATTTGATCTTTCAATCAATTCATGTTTACATTATATACTTTTTAAATCAGGATAAACATAGTCATCTCTTAAAACAGCTGTCATTTCTTTATGACATTTTTTAAAAACAGTGATTTTTACCTTCCTTTTCTGATACAGAGAAATAATAAGCACATGAGAAGCACTAGTCTACTCTTCCAGGAGTAATAGTTTCCAAATCACTAGTATTCACCAAAAGGTCATGTCTGGCATCTCTGGAATGTATGAGCAGTGGCATGTGTATGTGATAGACCAATGGTGAAGGTTTAAGAAGCAAGACTGCAGTGATAAAAGATGTTAACTGAAACTGATGGATGCATGAAAATAATTTTTGTAATAGACTAGCACACAACTCTAATTTCTTTCCTTAAATAAAGCATGGTGCTTTGATCCCTGTTGAACCTTTATGACTCTTCTAGGAGCTTCAATTTCAAACTTGAAAACTAGAGGATTGTTATGTGTGTATATATCTTCCACTTTTCTATAGAATTTAAAATACACAATAGGAGTAAATAAAATGGTGAGACCTTTCTAATCACATAGACATAGTTGGGGGAAAGCACTACCTAGTGATCCACATGGAGCATTTGAAGTATATTCTCAGGCTGAATAAATAGAAGATGGTTTTATTTACTTATACTAAGTTGTGTAAGGTCTGCACAAACCATACACTCTCATGCTAAATCCAGGACAAAATGTGAACAGATCAGACTAAAAGATGAGTTCTCATTAGGAAATGTTAGCAGGGTACTCCACACTGATGATTAGACATTGCCTGTGATTTCCATAGATATGTCTAGTTCTTCTTCAGACTTTTCTCCATAGCCTCTTCCACTACCTGTTTCTTTCCCTTCCTGCAATCAGCTTCATTTTACCAGTTTTTCTATTATTTTCTTTTTTTATCACTGTCACCTCATTGTTGGCTTCCTATTTCATTACAATTTTCTGTCTCCCTGTCTTCTATTTTTTTATTCCCCCTTCTCAACCACTGAACTAATTCTTCTTTGTGACTCTTCTTTAATGTGGCCAGTCTTATGATTTCATTACAACTCAAGAGCAAATAAACCCTGAGGCTTCTTTATTTCAGAAATGAGATAATAAGCAGAATCTAATGAAAAGAAATGTGCTAGGGATTAATCCAGGGTCCTTACTCAGAATGCTATCCTTTGGAAGTCTAGCTCTACAGAAGCAGAGCCCTGGCTCATAAAGATCAAGACTGAACTCCTGTATGTGAGAGTCAAACTCTTAAAGGAGAAGCAAGATATTCATCAACGGCCTTTTCAGAATCTCTAAAACCTTATTCTGTTTCAGAATAGCTCTTTAAATGCCATCTTGGAAATGCCAGATCTTTCCTAAGGACGCAGTAGTGAAAGATCCCAAAGCACAGAACGATGCAATGCATCTTCAATCATACTACTTAAGAAAGTAAATCATACTTTATATATCTAAACTTAGCCTTTCCAAACACATGTGTCTGTAGACATTGGTGATTAATAGATGACACTGAAGTCTGTCACCACAGGGCCTGATTAATGGCAGTGACATCATGACTTTTAACTATGCTATTAGTGCTGAGGCTTATGACAAATGCAAATGTGACATGTGGATTTTCATGGCATTTGCATAGACACAGAAAAAAATTTAAAAATGACCTTTCCCCTTAGATTAATCATTGCTTTGTAAGGCAGTGTCTGAAGGCAGTGAACTCTACCTCCTCTGACTTATTTGGGGAAGTCTTTAAGTTTTTCTGGGGATGTTAGGGAGCTATGGAGTCTCTTCTCCACTTCTATACTGATTCTAGATCATAAATTTATCTGTATGATTCCCAAATGTGGATGTTCTCCCAGATTTGGTACCCTAGGGGATTGAGTGTTGTAGTGAGATAAATTAAGTCAGACCCACTAGGTTTTCTCTATTGTGTTGTCTTTCCACAACTCTCACTTGTCTCACACAGGAAAGCAGAAATAGGGGAAAATGTTCTTATTTCCTCTTACCAACCAAGAGAAAATGCCTCAGCCTCTCCTTAATGAGAACTGGAGTAAGGAGTCCTTAACACTATATGTTTTACTGAATATAGATTTAGCTCTACCTAAGGATCCTTACCAGGGAACAGAGGACCCCAGTTCAAGGGTTTCTCCCTACCCATTCACAAATACATTGCACATCTGCTGAGTGTGTAACTGCATTCTTGCAAAACTTTTACCTCATCATTCTTTGATGAAGGTTCAGTTTTACACTTCATTATAGGTTGAGGCACAGAAGCCAGCTTGCAGGACAGAATCCACAAAGTCTGTTCCAGGAAATGACAGCAAACAATAGTAAACTTGTAAAACGATGCCTGGAAACTTCTAAATTCCAAGCCTAACCTAGCAGAAGAGAAAGGATATTCAAGGGTCCTTGGGGTCCCCCTCAGGGTGAGGAAAATGTATGGAACATTCAAGAGAGATCTAGGAGGTTCAAGAACAGAACTGTAGAAGCAACATAGGTGGGAACAGGTTGGAGGAGCACTTTTTAAAAAAACTTTAGGAAGAACACTGTTAACTGCCTACTTATTGTCAGATGATTTACCTGCATCATAAGTAATACAATTCCCTTCAGGTGGCTATGATGGTCCCATTTACTCATGGGAAATTGGGAGCCTAAAGAGGTAGTTAAATTGCTATAGTATTCAGAATTGAGAAATGGTAGAGCCAGGACACATCTCTATGTCTGTCTGACTTTCTCAATGTGCTTTAGTAATTTTGCATTATATCCTTCTTTGCAGAATGTAAGTAAAATATAAATGATGCTATTTGATATATCTGAATTTCTTAGTCTTCAACTGAAGGGTACATCATATTTCCATAGACTGTGTTAGGACCCAGATATACTTCTGACACTGTGATCTCTAAGGTCTTGTTCAACTGTAATGTTCTATAGTTCTAAGGCCAGTTCCTCTCAATGAATACTATATGCTGACCTTTCTCTCACCCACTGCCCTCTTCTTTCACCTCCTGCTCAGTCTTCAATTGGCTTCCATTACTTAACCATACTCTTTGTTTTAACTACAGGACACACATTATTTTATGGGAAAAATAATTGGCTTCTAACTACAGGTGTAGGAATTGGTATTCACTACACCCTTTAGCCAGCTCTGGTAGTTATGACATTATAAGCAAAAAAGCATGACCTCTGATTCTAGGTAAAAACAAAAGATGCGGCAAAGGGACTGTTTCTAAGCAAAAAGTTTATCTTGTAGAAATGAAACTAGAAAAAATGTCAAGAAGGAATATATACAACCTAAAATGCAAGGAATTTAATTTTGGCTCAGATGACCGAGTTTCATACCAGACCCTCAACTCTAAGCTGCTTGAATGTTAGCAGACCCCCAAGAGACTCACAAACACAAAATGCTAAAACCACAAAGAACCTTAAAAATAGATCCACTCAAGTCACTGTTTTAGGAAGAAACTGATGCCAAGATAAGTTGTGATAAAAGAATTAAAAAGAGCAAAAATCATCAGAACTCTAATGACAACCATATATTTCAGCTTCTTTTTAGATATCAACTGAAATATTGTGAGTTAAATCATAATTTTAACACTAGTGCTAAGAAGTACTGGCAAAGTCTCACAGCAATTTTAGTAAACTTCCATGTTTCTTCTCTTTGACAAAAATGGATGAGAAGACAATTATTTTATTTAGTATCCTAAAAATACAATATAGTTGGCTTTCATATCCCTGGGTTTCACATTTGTGTGTTCAGTCACCAGTAAAATGAAAGTAACTGGGAAAAAAATTGCAAAGGTACTGAGCATATACAGATATTTTCCCTGTTATTATTCCACAAATAATACATTTTAATAGTTTTTTATATATCATTTATATCTTAGTATGTATTATAAGATGATTTAAAGTATATGGATATCAATACTACACTGCTAGATAAGGGACTTACAAGTTACTGGATTTTGGTACCTGCAGGAATCCCAGAATCTATCTTCTATGACTACTGAGGAATGACTCTATTGAGTACAAATGTGGGTAAGTCAGCTGCTTGTAAGTTTCATTTTAAGATATATTATTCTAGAACTGTCTTATAGGGACAAAATATAAAAGGTCCTCAGTGCTAGGGTTTCTAAGGAACTTCTTAGTAAACATTAACCAAGAAGAAAGAAGGAAATTCAGATAATTTTCCTCTAAATGTCTTCTGCTTAGCTCTACTTTCTCTTCTCTCTATGTCCTGGTATATAAAAACAGGCATAAAAAATTAAAAGAAAAACATATAACCATGATCTGGGAGGAAGATTGGCACGCAAATACCAGAGCCCTCTCCTGGTGGATCATGAGGTAAAAGGAAATCTAAAAGATTAAGAATGCAGAGACAATGATGTGTTTGAAAGTACATTAAGTTGGAGAGCCCCAGCTTAGAATCTTCCTGACCCCTCTATTTTTCTTGCATGCCATTTGCAATGTTAGCAAATAGGTTTATTTTATGAGAACTTTTCAAATAGATCCAGCACCAGGTTGTCTTTCACCATTCCTACCACTGGTCACCTAATCCAATCCACCATCATTTCTTGCTTTGATTCCTTCGATGCCTTCTCATACCCAATATTTCCTTCCTTATTTGCCTTTTATAACCTAGTCCACAGATCAGCAAACTTGTCTGTAAAGAGGTGGAGAGAGGGAATATTTTAGGTTTTGGGAGCCATCCAGTCACTATCATAGCTACTCAACTCTACCATCTTATTTTGAAAGCAAATAAGGACAACAGTAAATGAATGAGTGTGACTTTGTCCTGATATAACTTTACAGAGACACAGAAATTTGAATTTCGTATGATTTCCCCATGTCATAAAATATTATGGTTTTGATTTTTTTAACAAAGCAAACATGTAGCAAACATTTTCATCTCACATATCATACAAAAGCATGCAGCAGACCATAGTGATCTGGTTGAACAATTACTAAGTTTGTATTATTCTTCTGTTTACAAATACAGGCCAAAGTAAGATGACTCTGTGCCCTGTGTTCTGTTGCCTCTCCAGCCTCATCCACTGCTCTCCTTTCCTACTGTGCTTTAGTCAGGCTACCTCCCTGCTCATCTTAAACCTATCAGTACCCCCTTTCCTTTGACTTTTGTGTATTTTGTTCTACTTGGAGCACTATTCTCCAGATACTTGCCTGGTTTGCTCCTTAAGTTCTTCAAAACTTTTCTCAGAAATTCCTCTACTAATAATTCTTACTTAAAATTGCAATTGAATTTCTTGTGTAGACACACCCTCCCAATTACTCTTTCTTCTTCGTAGTAATCCCTTACTCAGATACTCTAAATTTACTTATGTTATTGTCTGTTTCCATTCAGTAGGCTGTAAGCTTAAGGGGGCATGCATTTTTGCCTATTTACATTCGTTTTATTTACATAGATCAGAATCTGAAATACGGTGTAGGAATTCAGTAAATGCATGCATAGTTGTTGAATAAACTCTGGTAAGCATGAAGTATTGAGGAGCTGAAGAATATGAATATCAATAAAACTTAAAAAATATGAATCTAAAGAGGTTTCTTAATCTTCTGTCTCAGATTAAACTGGTCCTAGAACTAAAGGGGCAATGGGAATTGAGTTTGGATTAAACAGATTTAAGAAGCCCAGCATGTGGGAAGGAAAAGGGGTGAAGATGCTGGGTCTGGCTATATTTATAGGGTTTAGATTACACATAGTACTTATACAATAGTCATTTATTCAACTGAAAGCAGGCTTAATAGTGTCCATTGGTTTGATTACCACATGAATTACCTTGATGTCTCCTGCAAAGCACACTGAAAACTGTAGTATTGTCAACGGAGGTGCACTGAGGCCAACCAGGTCCTTATGCCTCACTTTACAGGACACTGACACGGTGCAGGGAGCCACCATTGACCTTGTGGTGACAGGTGCTCATGTTGCCATCAGCAAAGGGGTTGGCAAACATACAACCATTTCTTTCAGTTGATTTCACAAATGAAATGAACTTGATGTGGTCCATGCAGCTTCGCCACATGCTACCATATTTACCTTATTTGTCAGTGCAGAGAAAGAGAGAGAGAGAGAATGAATGAAGATATGCATCTTTTGTTTCACTGGATGTGTATATTCTCAGAGTCTATGAAGGCTTTGCTCTAAACAGATTTTCTAAGATTACAAAAGATTTGACACTACCATTGCCATTAATTTAAAATGTTAAAAATTGCAAATGAGGGGAAGTATCTCTTCACAGATACACTATTTTCTGGGAAAATTGTTATTATCAGTGTACAAAATGTTTAGAATTATAGATGTGGAAGTAGAAGAATTTGGTTTAAGTTCTGACTCTGCTGTATTCTTGCTTTATGACCTAGACATCCAATTTAATATCAATGGCAATGATAATAAATAGCACTTTTCAGGATTTTATTATATGATGAGTATGTATTTGAATGACTTGTTTCCTTTTATCAACTCTTTGACTTCTGTAATATTATTCTTATTTTATGATTAAGGAAATAATCTTAGATGGAGTGACTTTCCAAAAACCCAGAGTGAGTGAGAGTTGGAGCACAGATGCCAACACGAGTCTGCCTCAAACCTGAGCCCTTACTCCTGACTGCTCCACTGTTTTGACACTCCAAGAGTTATTTTTTCTGTTTGTTATAGACTCTATGTCTAATATTATTCATTTTTACAATGTTAATGATCATTTTCCTTAGGTTAGGTTGTAGGCTTAGGTTAAAAAATAAAATTGGGTTTTAATTATTCTTAAACATAAGATACCATATATATGGGGAATATTTAATCATTGTCACTTCTTGAAGTATGTGCAGTTCATTCCATGTTACTGACCAAAGAAAAACTCAAAATTCCCTCTTTCTTATGTGGTATTGAAACTTCCAGAATAATTTAGATGTAATAAGACCAGGCAGAAATAGCATCATTCTCTGTGCTTAAAATTAATATTTATTTCTAGTATAAAATAAACAGAATATTTGACTTGGGAAAAAAGAAATCTTTTACCACATTTTCTCTAGTCTCTTCTTTTTAAAGCAATTGATGTTGTAAGAAATCGGTTTTTTTCTCACTTCCTCTTAGATTTCAAGAGAGCATGGGCATCTGTCATTTTTCAATGGGCAATTCAGTCATAATTATTCTCTCTAAACTAGATCGTGGCTCCTCAAATGACAAATGCAGGTTAAATTTAGATATTTCTCTTCTGCATCTTTTACAACTAAATCTCTCTCTCTCTCTCTCTCTCTCTCTCTCTCTCTCTCTCTCTCTCTCTCTCCTTCTCTCTCTCTCTTTCCCTCCCTCTCTCTCTCTCTTTCACACACACACACACACACACACACACACACGTTATTCTTAAAAGTACCTACTCACAGCAGTATAAAATACTTTCTTCAGTGAAACTAATTTTTAATAGTACCCAACTATATAGTAATTTTTAATTTTCACCCCACTTCAGCCACATTACTCATAAAATCTTAAATTTCTTTAGGTAGCAGGAGGATGATGTTCCTATGAACAAACAGTGAGAGTTCTATCCCATGCTCTTCACCCTTCCTGAAGCCCTAATTATCCAGACATGTGGTTATTTGATGGAGTTCAGAGGCATTGTCTCTAATATAATAGATTGTCCACCAATTACAACCTCATGGGGACAATCACCAGTCAGAACTATGATACAGGTAAAATTTCTCCTGAATAACACACTCCTCTGATATCCTATCAACTCCAGATGTTTTCCACTGTGACAATGGATTTGTTTCTCCATATCAAAATATACCTGCTTGCTTCCCATCTTCTCAGGGCATTACACTCTGCAGCTCTTGCCAACTAAATCTGTTTTGCTTATCTCTTGGTTTGCAAGACCTTGCTAATTGGATGCTTCCCTCCCAGACAACGATGACCTAATGCACCTAATATTTGTCATAATTATGCATGTGAGAAACTACTGAGGCAATGGCATTGATTGGACCTGACTTTAGGTTCTCCTTGATGGGTAGGACCAGTGATGGTCTCATGTAACTGATATCCACCATGGAAAAAATAAAGATTTATATTCAGGATGCATTGAGTAAATAATTGTAATCATTATATGCAGAACTCACAGCTTACCAAGTTTTAATTAAAATCTTTACATGGAATCTCTCAACCTTCACAACTACCATATTACAACAATACTCTCATTATTACCAACATATAGGTCAGGAAACTAAGGATCATTGAGATTAAATGCAAAATAGCTAATGAGATCTAAAACCTGGATTGATTGAAAAATAAATGTCAAAAAAGATAAATCCTTTAAGTACTTAAAGCAGAAGTGCTCAATTTGTTCCCTTTACTCAGAATTCACTTCTCTTCCATGTCATTCCCCTGTTTCACTTGCAAATTTATGAACTCCCAAGGCCTGATTTATCTCTATAGTTTATACTAACAGAACTTTTCTTTCTCCTTGGTCTTGCTGTATTCTTGCCCCCAGTGTGTTCCCATACATCTTTGTCCTTATGTTTTTAGAGCACCTTGTATCCAGAAATATTATTTAGGCATCCATGAGCTCAGAACCTACAATACTAGAAAGATAGAAATAAACTTCATTCATTTTTTTCTATCTACTTCATAGTGTCTGATGTTTAGTAACTGCTCTGGAAAACTTTAAATGAATTGGAAAATTCAGTGCAAAACATACTTTTATAAAATAGAGAAAGACATAATGAAATTGCCTGCTTATAAATTCAGCCAGGATTCAGGGATTAAAGAAGGTCAGATGTCATGTGGTCTTTAATTAATAGTAATGATTAACGAAAGTCATTTCAGTAGAGAGAATGCTTTTTCCTTCATAATACATATAGTTGCAATTCTCTTTTTTTTTCCCTGTCTGTCCTTATTGATAAAAATTTATCACATTTTATGGAAGAAATCAATTCCATTTCTGTTGCAGCCCAGTTGGCTCCTGCAATTCTGATGCTGACCCCTCACTCTTAAGGTTCTATTTTGCATTAGAACCTCTTCAGATAAACTTGAAAAGTGTCTAGTGATTAGATCAGGAGGCTAGTTTCAAGCATTCTGTTTTTATCTCTATCACTTGCCTTATTGTGTCACCTTGGACAAAACACTTAGTCCAGGTTTACATGTAAGGTTTTTTACTTAAAAACCATGTCTTGTGATAAATTCTCATCCAGACAGTAGAAAGCAATTTTCCTAAGTGCTTTACTTAATTGGTTTTCATCTACACATGATCCTCCAAGGCTGTACTTACATATCCCATCATGCAATATTGCTTCCATAATTCTCTGCCTCTCAGGAAGGTACATGTTTCTGGTAATTTGTTTGTGGCTGCTGAGTTCATTCACTGATGCTTGCTGTTTATTCCCAGTGCTCTATCCCTTTTAGGCAAACAGTGATGCATCGTGTATTAGAAATATAGGTTGGCCATGTGAAAGTAATATTAGTAGTACTATAAATGCTCAATTATCTAAAATTAGCATCCAAGTCTGAAATTCTGACCAGTGGAATATGCTTCCACATTAGAAAATGAGATCTTTATCTGATGAAAAAGATAACAAGGCTTTCAGGACAGCAGGTTTGGAGCAGTATCCTAATGGGGAAGTAGCCTGCCTGTCTTTTATTATTTATCAGCAGTGTTGAGGGCAAATTGTTTTCAATGGAAGACAAGAAGAACCTGAAAGAAATATAGAACTTGTTGGCTATTGTTTCATATATAACCATATGCACACACACACACACACACACACACACACTCACACACTCACACGCAGATAGAGCACTGACTCAGATAAAAGCAGGAATCTGGGAAGAGAGTTAAACATTTTCAAGGAGATGATAACTATAAGAACTCAGACTAATTTTAATTACATGGCAGTATTGCAAAATACTTTTCTTAGATAGGGGCTTCTTGGACAGTGTTTTCTCCACTTGATTAGAAAGATTTCAGTGGTACTCTATGGTTCTCTTGTTTCTTTGTGGGTGTTTGTCACTCTGACACCTGCATTAAGGATGGACACCATAGTTACAGAACAGAACAGGAATGCCATGTCCTGACCTTGGCTTCCCAGTCCTCATTGTCAGGTGAAGGAGGTTGGTTGACAAGAGCTGTAAACAGAGAGATCTGCCTGAGGCAGAGGGCAGAGGGAGAGGCAGCTGTGTTGTCAGACAGAGTATGTCTCATTGTGTCCAGGTGATTAGTAAATGCATGAATTCATATAAAACAAAAATATCTTGCCTCCTCTTTATGAGAGTATGGACTGCGTAATAAGGAATGTACTCAGATATAGTAAGCTAAACATCTATTTTTACGAGCATTTTCTAGAAAACAGGCTCAAAATCTTCCTCAAATGTGCCAGTGAAGAACATGGTCACTTATGCTTTTGTTTTCTTTAAAAGGACAATAGGAATCCTAACTAGATTAATGGTAGTAGTAAATATTGTCCTCCTCTATGCTCTGATATCTCTAAATATTAAGTGTCATTTTGTGTAAAAATGATAAATATTTCTCTTCAGTTCACTCGTTTTACCTCTTTGGGTCAATATCACAAAATACATACTGGTTTGGAGTTCATCCTGTAACCTTGAGCAGAGCCCACTGGTATCTTTTGTCCCAGTGAGTCTGAAAGTACCCTTGAAATAACCTTGGTTAACTCCTTTAATGTCTTCATTTATAGAAGGTGATATTGGAAAGAACTCATTGGCACCTGTCAAATATTTGACCTCAGAAACTGATTGATGAGTCTATTCTTTTGACTAATGGAGTTATTTATTCTGGATATGTATTTAGTCCTGTTCTTCAACCTGATGGATGGCATGGTGTATTTATTTGGAAACTAAAGAAACTCTTTTACTGATAGAAAGGCCAGACATTGTCTTGTGCATGGCTCAAAAGGAGAGATAAACTTTAATAGCTAAGCCAAGGAGTTGTGATTAGAACTGAACTTGTAGAATATCTCTACTTAGCAAAGTACTGAAGTACATATGTTAAATTAATAAGAACACATTTTCTGAAACTAAAATGCCATTTTAAGGCATAAGAACATTTTTTTCTCTCTAATGAAATGGATTATGAAATTCGCACCATATTTAAAAAGATTTCCAAATGTAACATATCTTTTAATTTTAATTTTACAGCTATAAAGTATAAAAACAATTCCATCCCATTTTTATCTCAAAATAAGTAAGTTCATATTGTACCTTAATGAAAATGCAAACATTTCATTTATTTGAAATTCACATAATAATCACTCTACAAATGATAATGGGGCTATAATATTAAAGGGGGACTTGGTTCCTTCTTTGTTCATTGAAAAGATGGTCTGATGAATATACAATAAATTATAATTTGTGGTAGGAACTCATTAATGCTCTGAGAGAGTCAGCTCAGGAGTTCAGAAAATACATTCTAACACCTAAGAGATATTTTAAGAAAAGTTTGACTTTGAACGGACCTTGAAAGACTTGAATTTGAACCAGCAGATAGAAAGATAAGAAAGATGTTTGGGAGGAGGCATTGGAATACTATTTTAATACACCAAGGGATTTGAAATATGTTTGGTAGACATTAGAAAGTCAAATAATATTATTGAAAATCTAAAGAAAATTTATCTGAGCATCTAATGTAGGTTAAACATAGTAATGGGGAGATCTTGAAAGCAGGAGGAGTAGCTGTTGGTGACTAAAATAATCCAGGTAGTAGTAGATTAGGTCTGACTTTTGATGGCAGGCATGGGACAGTGGGTAAATGGAAACATGGCAACTAAGTGAATGGAGGAAGCAAAGGGCAGAGGCTAAGGATGACTCTGAGGCCATGAGCCTGAGTGATGAGCACTTAGTGTAGCAAATTTATCATAGAAAAGTCATGAGAGTCCCCTGGCTCACTCAGGCCTGAGCTACACATTGGATACCATACTCATGCAGATATTCCCAGAAGGCTGGTAGGTAGATGTCACTAGAGGAAAAACCACATACTTTTCATTTCTTTAACTTCTCTGATGCCTGTGGTAGAGCTCATCTCCAAGTTTGTACAAACAGACTCTAATGTAAAACCTTACAGAACTATTTTCCAAAGTGCCTTATGTGTTTTCCCTCGAAAATTTTAAACAATTTTTTAAAGTTCTTTTTTAAAGATAAGTTTAAACGATCTTCATGGCCAACGTGTACAGATTTTAAAAAGGCTAGAGGGAAAGTGAGAAGTCACCTAATTTAAAGCTTCATTTTGAAGTTGTGGAAACGGAGGCCTGCAGAGGTAGAGAAAAGTAAATGCCTGCCATCACTCAATGACAGAAAGCAGCTCGTGGCTTGTCTTGTGTTCATTCCACAATACATATATTGGTTTTAAATATCTACATTGCAATTTTTATAGATCAAAACTTTTAGGATATCAGAAATTCCAATCTAATAACAAAATATTTAATATAAGATATCATATGTGACTACTTAGACTGAAATTTCTCTAAGAAGAACTGGTCTATCCATGCATGTACTCAGAGAGTGATTTCTATGACAAGTGATAGGCAACTCTTTATTAGAAATCTGAAAAGGCAATGGATAACATTGATGCCTTTTGTGGAGACACTAAGCAAGGCACTGCAAGCACATTAAATCTGGGAAAACCAGAAATTGTTGAGCATCACGGACATAAGGCCTATAGAATCACAGACCCAAAATAACAAAAAGAAATTTAAAAAATTCAAGTCAGCGTTCTCTACAGGAACAGAATCAACAGGAAGTATGATTATAAAAGGGGATTTATTAGATTGGCTTACAGGACCAGAAGCTGGATAGCCCAAAAGGAGAGCTGGAAGAATCAGCAGCTGTGCATTCCAAGACACAGAAGCCCCAGAACAAGAAAGATCAACAGTGCTACCCTCAACCAAGACCAAGGCTTCTGGAAACTACCTGGAGAATTACTGGCAGAGTCCGCTTTGGAAGAGTAAAGAAGCAAGAGTCTGATATCCTCAGATGATCGAAGCAGCGATCAAGAAGAGTCCAGCTTGCATCTGCATCTGCTTCTTTGTTCTTCCAACTTTTATTCCATCCTTTTGGGTGGTGCTGCCCACACTTAGAGAGGGGCTCCACTTCAGTTCACTATCCCATATTCCAGTCATTCCTAGACACGCCCTCATGGACACACCCAGAAGCCTCTTAACCATCAGCATCTTTTAATCCAATCAAGTTGACAATTCAAATTAACCATTACAATGCATTTGAGAAATATAACCTAAAACAAAGCTTCCTTGCTATTGGGAGCCACAGGAACATTGATGCCTCTTCTGTAATACAGACAAAAAGTGTATTGTTGTATAAACACACTAAGACTAGTACTTAATATGCCATGGGATGGGCACACAAATTACTAAGGAGGTTAGAACACTGTAATTTGGAAAATTACTGGGTCAAATATATAGTGAGAATCAATAAAGGGACCTGACATCAAAACTAAGAGTAAGAGTCAAAAGTTATAGAATAATGGATCCTATTTTAGTTTTTTTTTTTTTTTTTCATCACTGTGATCAAAACACTTGACAAGAACAATTTAGAGGAGAAAAAGTTTATTTGGGGTTCACAGTTTCAGAGCTCTCAGTCCATAGATGGCTAACTATTGCTCTGTGATAAATGTGAGGCAGCACACCATGGGGGAATGGCCCAGTAAAAGAAAGCTGCTTAGCTCAAGGTAGGATCAGGAAGCCATGGGGAGGTGGGAGACTCAGGAAAGAGGAACCCTTTTAGGACAGACCCCCAGTGACCCACCTCTTACAGCTAGACCTCACCTGCCTACAGTCACCATCCAGTCAGTTCATTCAAATAGGATGGACTGATGAAGTTACAGCTTTTATGATCTCATTATTTCAAGTCTGAAAATTCCTGTGTTAATAGGAGCTTCGACTGGGGGGGGGGGGGATCTCATATCCAAACCATTACAGGGCCAAGTTGTTGTCATATGTTGGTGAAGAGTCTCCAAGTTTTACATTTCTCTGATGAAACATTTATGGCCCTTATGGATATAAATAGTGACTGCTTCTTGATAAACACACACACAAGTGCTACACAACAGTTTATTTTATATAATATATGTATATAATACACACATAATGTATGTGTGTGTGTATATATTTATGAAAAGAAGAAAAGAAAAAGCCAGAGAAGGAAAGAAGAAAAGAGAGCTAAAGAGACAGAAAATGTGATTGAGGCTGACAGCATGAGAGAGAATTCTGATTTTCTTATATATAAATATAAATATGTATTATAAACAACATTCACTATCCACTCTTGCTTTCAATGAACATTCCTTAAGCACTGACTTTGTGCATTGTTCGGTCATTTGATCTAAAAAGAAACAAACATAACCTAAACAAAACTAAACACTTGAGAAGTAAGTACCAAATATCACAGACCCATAAAGTGAGTGCCAGAAAGGAGACACAAAGTGTACAAGTCCGCCTGCCAGTGAGGGACAGAAACTTTCTTTCCACTGAGTCAAGGATGGACCTTAGAACAGGCCTGTGTGAGAACACTGCCTCTCACTGGCAGAAATAGAGGGCTCCCTCACAAAGAGAAAAGATGTGACAGCTACTTTCATTTTTCCAAGGAATAGGAATTTCTCTCATAATTGCACATGGTACAGGGACAAAAGCATTACCCTTGGTAGGAAGTCGATAACTAGGGTATTAGTCATGGCTGTTCCTGTAATCATCTGTGTGACCTGGACATACCTTTACATCTCTTTAAGTCTTAATTTCTCCATTAAGAAGGTTGAGCTGAAGGAGTTTGAAAATATGAAGAGTTCAAGAGCAGATACATATTCTCCTTGTTAAATCTTTTCAGATTGAATGTAGCTGATGCTGAATGATAAAAAGATGCTCATAGTGAGGGTTTATCATCTTCTGTGCCTGCCCAATCTCTTCCCATCCATGTCTAAGTTTGCAGAGTTCCCTTTCCCTCCTAGTCATATTTCTGTGCTGAGATTGCTTCCTCCTCCTAAAGGTGAATTGGGCCTCCTTAGCTTCTGCTGAGGTTGGGCATAATAAGCCTAGGACCTAAATTTTTGGAACTGTTTTAGTTCAGTTTTTCCACTGTTGTGATCAAAAGACCTGACAAGAACAATTTTAGAGGAAAAGTTTATTTGGGGGCTTACAGCTTCAGAGATCTTAGTTCATAGTTGGCTGATTCTGTTGCTCTGGGCTCAAGGTGAGGCAGAACATCATGGTAGAAGAGTGTCGTGGAGAAAAGCAACTCAGAATGTGGCCACCAGAAAGCAGAGAGAGAGAGAGAGAGAGAGAGAGAGAGAAAGAGAGAGAGAGAGAGAGAGAGAGAGAGAGAGAGAGAGAGAGAGAGAGAACATGGGCTCCCTTCACCACAGACAAAATATAAATCCCAAAGGCATACCTTCAATGACCCACTTCCTACAGCCACACCCTACCTGTCTACCATTACTGCCCTGTTAAGTGGATTATGCACTGTTTATGTTAAGGCTTTGTGACCCAATTATTACACCTCTGAACTTTCTTGCATTGTCTCACACATGAACTTTTGGGAGATAACTCCTATCTAAACTGTAACAGGAACCAAATGTCCTGGGTCCTTTGGCTAAGCTTTTGGATTAAACACTTTAAGAAAAAAGTGGTACACGTTCTTTCTTTGTATGCAGTCTTTTTTCTACATCAAAACCAGTTCTAAAGTTTGACTCGGAGCATTTTTTCCAGGCTACCTTGAATCTTATTCTTTAGTGCTATCGTTAATTTGGTGAGCTCCTGAATTTATTTTTAATAAAGTACCAGATTGTGTCCTTCAAGACTTACTTTAAATTTTGTCACCTAACTTCAGCTTACTGAAACATGTACACCTTCAAAAGCTCTGTAATAGTCTTTTTTATTGTCCATCAAATTGCTAATAATTAATTACATTCTTTTTTGTATTGTTGTTTAAATAAACAACTGGACTTCTGGCTCTGGAGGACAAGTTATGCCCCACAGGGTTCAAAAGAATGTTTTTATTCAACTCATTTTGCCTCAACTCTTACAGCACAACTATATCACTTATTGATCAGAAAAATGAAAACACATCTTCAATCAGGGAACTTCAGGCAATTCAAATGAATTTTCTGAGTGTACTTTTTGAACTGATGGATCTTTTTGTCACACTTTTCAAAAAGTTTCAAAACTGCCGTTAGCTCTTACTCCTGTATTTTGCTCTTTTGACCTTTAAGTTTCCCTTGTGCGCTCTGAGATGGTAGCGAATGGACAACAAAACTAATTATGGCTACTCAACAGGAAAAACCTCAGATGAATAACACCATGGGGCCTTGTGAAGAATTACATTTTAAACATATAATGTTGCAGATGAATTGATCAGAGAAAAAGAGATTCATGAAAAAAATGGAAAAAGTGACTCCAGGGAACCTATTAAAGAAAATACGTTTATATAACTTGATTCATTGAAAGGGTAGCAAGATGAGATTTTTCAAATAGATATAAACATTTAATGCAAATAAAATACCTTCACCCAGCACAAGGAGGCAGAGTTAGATTTTATGGAGAAAATTAAAGATATTCAATGCAGCAGCTGTAGGATTAGGAATCACACAGGTGGTGAAAGGTAGCACTGTGAATTTCCAAACTACCTTTTCCTTATCAGTTTGTCCCCATTATTAAAATTCTCAGACCACTCCATGTAGAAATTGCTTAGGATCCTAATTTACAATGAGGGTTGTTTGAGGCATATATGGATAATTATCTAAGTTCACATCAGAATACATCTAAGATTTCCTGACCCTGACATTCACTGTCCAATAGAAGAATCTGTCTTTCTCAGGTAGGTATACAGACAAAATGTACTGGATAGCCATTGTCCTTGATTTATAAGAGTTAATAACTTAATGAGAAAGTCAGAGCCAGCATACAAAAAACTTCATCTTATTCATACCAGTGAGATTTAGCTAAATTGGTACACATGGAAGAAGCTATGTATCTACCTCTGTATGTCTCTATGTACATGTTCTATGTACGTAGACCTACACAACCGTATGGTTAATAGAATTAGTCTAGAATATGTTCAAAAAAGAAATTAACCCTTAACATAATTTTAAGACATTTAAGGTCACAGTGGTCCCACAACCAAATCATCCTCTAGAAACGGATAGCAGTGCTCTCAGCTGGACATATCACCTTAAGGTACTTTTCTTCACTGTATTTCCATTCACCATGAAGGGGTCTGAGAAGTGAGATAGCTCACCAGTGCTCCTGATGTCAGTTTATGCCCTGAACCTTGTTCATCACACCTTCATACCTGTCCATATTTTTGTATCTGCCTGGATGTGAGATGCATTAATTTATGGTGAATCAGAAAACCAGATTCTTCTGGGCATCAACATACAGAGCTCTAGTTCTTGCTTTCTAAAGAAACCTGTGGTGACACTTCAGTTTGCAAAGCATATCTACTGATATATGATGTACTTTCTTTGAAAATGTGGCTTCCATAGTCATTTTTCAAGCCCTGAAGACAAACTAAGAGCCTCCACTGCGAAGTAGCAGCTGACTTGCTTCACTCCCTTTTGATATGGGGTCGAGTTTAAATTGAGCTACAGACAGTAATACTGGAATGCAACAGCATTTTATTGCACAATGGAGCGTTTTGGATGGTTCATACTGCTTTATACCCGCTAAAGCAGAAAATGAAATGGATTGTATCATCCATGAGAGCCAGTGGGTCAGCATACACCCCAGAGAGATGACCTCATCCTCCTCCCAGTGTAACCCTAATTCCTCTTCTTCTCTCACTCCTTTCCAACCACATACTAGAGGAACAATTTTCCTTTCTCAAAGGAGAGGTCCTTAAGAACTTTAGAAAAGGAGTCAGCATCTGTGCACACCAGACCCAGTGGTCATCCTGTGACTCCTGACAATTGCTGGGGCCTTGTGATGGAGGAGCACCCTAAGCAATCAGCTGTGCCAAGGATGGGCCAGAGCTGCTATATATGCTATGGAAGATCATGGGAAGTAAAGGAGGGAGAGGAAATGAGACTTATCTGTTTTCTAGGATCAGCATTTTCCCAAACGGAACCCAAGACATGAATAAAATGAATCATGCATTTTAAATCAGTGTAGGATCTTGATGAGAGGCATGTGGGTGTAGGGGAGTTCTAGTCTTGTGCAATTCAGAATGAGGATAGAATGTTATGTGCACGTTTCGTCAGCCAGGGGCAGAGAGCCAGAATGAAAAACAGAGCGGGGGGAAAGGTGTGAGATAGCTAATCTTTACTAAATTATTTCAGAATCAGCTTGGATTTCATGGATGTGTGATGACTCACTTTCTGCCACAGAGCCAAGGGGCAGCTTTGAGAGATAAATTATAAATGATGTGCTTGTTCACATAGGTGGAGAGAATGGTGCTCTGATATTGGCAGAGATATAAGGGAAACAGTGCAACCTCATATTGAGAGGGGGCAGAGTGATTCTAGTTATTAAATTAAAACAAGACAAAACAACAATGAAAGGAACATGATCACTCTGTCTATAGGGACTGAAAATAGAATCAAGATTGGTGCACTTGTATCCTATTGTGAACCAGTAAGCCTTAATATGTTTGTGGGCAGTAACTTGCCAATTTAAAATCCTTAGTCCTCAGAACATTCCCCTGAATCTAGGATAGAGGCCACAGCAGAATTGGAAGTGTAAGAGATTTATGGTGAGAACTGACTGTGATGGATAAATGGGGAAGAGGAGGTGTAGGCAGGGAAAGTCTTCATGCAATACTGAAAGTAGAGGAGAAGAAAAGGGTTTTGTAGGAAGAGCCCTGGGTTATAGCACAATTCTGAGATGGAAAAGTTGAAGTTGTGTCTTAGAAAAATCCAATAGGAATAGACCAAATCAGTGCCCTGCTTTGCTCAGGCACCAACCAAGAGCAGCCTGGGAGGAGGATAGGGTCAGCAGGAACACAGTGGTGTTTGCAAAGGAGAAGCAGCCTGGGATGTCAGTTACTTCTTCTCCTTAAAAGAGCAGGTTCTCTGCCAGGCACAGTGACACCAGCCTGTAATCCTGGCAAGTCAGGAGGCTGAGGCAGGAGGATCACAAATTTGAGGCCAGTCTAGAAAACTTAGGGAGACCCTGTTTCAAAACAAAATAAAAAGGGCACTGAGGGTACAGCCCAGTAGTAAAGTGAGCTGGGTTAAAACCCTAGTACTGTTAAAAAAAAAAAAAAAAGGAGAAGAAAGGAAGGAAGAAAAAAGAAAAGAAAAGAAAGGGAATCTGAATGACCACCTGTACCATCCCCATATTCAATCCATTAAGTCATTCAAAGCTAATATCTGGTGACGTGTCTTCCTGCACACTCTGCTCATGTTCTCTTTTGCCAGCATGTCCTTAATCCTTTTTAAAGGCTGCTATAAGTTATGGGACTTCACTTACAAAAAAATGTACAGGTAGAAAGGTTATGATTTATCCTGTGCCTGAAACCTGTCCTTGTTGTGACTATAGAGGGGGAGGGGGTCCTGTGACCCCTACCTCTTCTGAGAACTTGGCTCATCATCTTTTGTCTCCTACACACACATACCCCTACACAGACATTTTGAAACTGGGAATTGAACCCAGGAGTACTCTAACACTGAGCTATATCTGTAGCCCTTTTGTTTTATTTATTTATTTATGTATTTATTTACTTACTTACTTGTTTATTTATTTATTTATTTTTAGACAGGTTCTCACTAAATTGCTGAGGTTCTCACTCAACTGTTGAGACTGGTCTGGAGTCATCCTCTTGCCTCAGCCTCCTTAGTCCTTGGAATTACAGGTGTGTGTCACCACATCTGACTCTCATATATATTTTTAAGGAGAGTTTTTCCTTACTTTCTGTGCATGAGTGTACTCATGTCCTTTATAGTCTTTGTAATGTCTCCAGTCCGGTCAGGCTGTATGCTTTTATGCCATATTTTCCCTTACCGTATTTTCCCTTATATGCATTGTTACCCTGGGGGCAGTCATGAACCTTCTTTTGTGCTCTAATTTTAACTGTTACCTATAGATAAATACATCTGAAATTTCTGTCTCCAACCAGAATTTTCTTGCCAAACATAGAGACTTTTTATCTTATTGCCAACTGAATAATTCCATGAAATAGTTCGCAGAAAGCACAAAACAGAATGTCCAAAACTGAATTTGTTACCTTGTATCCCAAATACTAATGGAGACCTAGTGTCTGTCTCCTGAGATCTGTGCTCCATTCTCTTTGCTCATGCAGCCTCAGATCGATTCCTTCTAATGCCCACCAGGGTCATCCCAGTTGGCCTTTTACTTTCCCCTGGGAGTAGGCAGTCATTATCGTCAATTTTTCCTGCACATAATTCTCAAAGTCATCTTTTTAAATAAAATATTATTGTGTCACTCCCTTGCTGTAATGTAGCCAAAGGTTCAAGATAAATATTTGTTCCTTATGGTGACACAGAGGGTCCTGCCACCCCTCCATATGAGCTATTCACCCACTCTGGGGAAATGCTTGAAGTTTTCCACATGACTGCAGTAGATGCCTCTATTTTTACAAAAACCCACCATCAAAATCACATTATGCTACAGCATATCTCACATACTTCACTTAGATCTTAAATTACTTACAGTCTGAGAACAGTTCCCCAGATTTGTCCAGATTTGTAACGGAGATAGTTACTTGATGAGGCTACTAAATACACACACACATACACACACACACACACACGTGCACACACATCCACACTCGTTATTAGAATAAGAAATTGGTGGCCAAGAATTTGGACTTGATCAGCCAAAACTTAGATGCACATACGGGGATTCTATTTTAAGTATGACTGTTGGCTAGGCCCTGTATCCACATAACCACAAATACTTTAACATATATTAAGGTAATACCATCTTGATATCAAAATAGAATAGAAAACCCACCATTTAGCCAGAAATAATTCAGATATTTGGCTGGGGATATAGCTCAGTTGGTAGAGTGCTTGCCTTGCATGCACAAGGCCCTGGGTTCAATCCCTAGCACTGCAAAAATAAAAATAATAATAATAATTCATATATTTTTTCTCCATGTGATCATTCACTATCAGATTTCTGACATAGTTATTTAAAAGGCACAATGGTTTGAATTTTAAGACACCTCATGTAGATTTTCTATTCTTTACTTTATTCTGGTTCAGTGGCACCAGTATTAAATGGAGTAAAATTACTATTAGGGCTGTATAAATTAAAAGAGTGTGCTACATGTTGTGGGGAATTGTGGGATTTCCATGTGTAATTTTTACTTAAAAAAATTGTCCTTGTGCTCTTTAGGACTAAATGCAAGATTTGACTGTACTGGGGTTCCTCAGCTGGACTTCCTCATGGTTCCAGCACAGCCCTGCTCCTTGCCTGGTAACTTTCATTCAAGGCCACTCTCTTTGGAAAGTTTCACTTGACTGCTCCTTCTCTTTCCTGTGTAGCCGACATCTGTTAGCTGCCTGCCTATTCTTTATCAACTATGCCTGCCTGGTTGTTATAGTCTTAAATCTTCTTCTCCCCAAATGAACAACAAGTTCTCTGAGGGTTGAGTCCAGGGGTGTTAAACTATTTCCTGGCATGGAGGATGATGCTTGGCATGTGGTAGCTCTCAATTAAAGTTTGTTGAGTGAATACTAAATAAAAATCAATTGAAGAAGAATATGGTGTGGTGATAGTGAAGAATGAGGAAATCGATTGAAACAGAACAATAATTTCCTTTAGAGTAGGTTCTATAAGTAACATAATTTGTCTAAATGGCAGGGTTGAGTAATAGTGGCAGCAAATTATCATGCCTTGCTTTTTGCCTTGTAAGGTGTGAGCTACTAGCAGGTGGTAGACAGGAAGAAACATGCCCCTCTGTGGACAGAGTGTGACTATTACTGGGCACTCTCTCTTTTTATGTTTATTAAAAGAGATTGTGTGTAGCTGAGGAAAACACCAATGAAAAATAAGGGAATGTGACATGGTGCCACAGTTATTAAGTCTCAAGGTTACTCATTAAGATCTGAAGTAAAATATGTGAAGGGGACATGAACATGTTCTGAGAATGAAAAATCTACATGCATACATCAAAAGAGGGATCAGAGAGTACTGTTAATTCATTGTCAGTATTTGTTTACACAGAGTACACTGAATTTGCAAACCAAAGTAAATTTGGAGGTGATTTAGAACAAAGAGGTATATTTTCTTGAACTCAAAGAAGTGACACCCCTGAGAACAAATTGCCCTTCAGCTATGACTCTATTTGATTATGATATAAGATATTCTTAATCAAAACAGATGCTTTTCTACATATTAAGTGGGGTTTATTAATTTTTTAAGATGTGGAGGAATTAAGTCTAACCATAGAACTAAGAACAAAGACTTGATGTGGAAACCACATTTTAATGGAAGGACACAACTTGTGTAGATGTAAGATTGGAACAGGGGTTGTGTCCTTTAGTACATAGGGGAAAGTCACTGGCCATCATTTGATAGAACTGGCATTTTCCCTTGAGCCTACCAGGCACAGGAGAACACAAATCCCCTTGCCCCCAAAGGAATCCCTTCCCCAACCCCCTCCACTATTCCTCTCCTTCCTCCTTTAGTACTTCTGTATCCAGGAGTGAAAGGATCTGAACTGGAGGAAAGAAAGTTATGCCACTGGGACTCTTGATGGTTCAGGAGCAGATTAGGCACAGGGCCTAAGGCTGAAAAGAAGTGGGTTGTTTTGGTTTCTTGTATTCTTGTATTTTAGCAGTTTAATGGTGACACTCCCCTCTAATACCTTGTGGGCCCTTATTTTCTGACTCCCAGCTATTTCTACTTATCACTTATAAACAACCTGATGTGTGGAGAATTGTTGACTGTACAGCAGGGAACAGGTAAAGACCATGGAGAAGACTGTCCATTTCCCTCCTAGAAACGAACAGCATCAGTCTACTTCAGCCTCAGTGAGTGAAAGAAGCCCTTTACACAGTTTCACAGCTGTTCCTGCTCTAAATGAATCCAAATCCAAATCCTCACACTTGCCTCGGTATGGGATGTCTGATGATTATTGTATGTTTGTCTGATAGGAGCTGTGCTTGGTTACATTGGGGTTTCAGCCCATGCTATATATTAGAATTGACTGAGCAATTTTTATTAATTCTGATGTCTGAGCCACTCCCAAAATGAATTAAATCAGACCCTCAAGTCTGGGACCCCAGTAGCAGTATTTTTGTTTAGTTTAGGTAATTCTAAGGTGAAGCATAGGTGGTGCACCACTGTGTTGGATTGTGGTTTAGGTTCATCTCAGCAAACAGACTTACAAAACCTTAGGCTGAAAATCACTTTACACATCCCTTGATATGCAAATGCCATAAAATATAAGAAACATATATAATATATGTTAAGCATTTATCTATCTATAGATAGGAACATGAAAATATGATGCATAAATGTCTAAGTGATATTATGCTGATTGATGCCTTAATAGACAATGATTAGTAAAAATATCTGTTAACAAAGGGTTTAAATTACTGAATCCACATGATGAATATAGTGTGGGCTAAGACACAGATCAGGAGGGTGTTTTTATATTAAATTACAACACAAGATATTGTTCACTACATCACCCTACTTCTCTAATGGCACTGTGCTTGGATAAGAAGAAAAATTGGTTGACATTTCCGCAAGAAATCTGCCACAAACTCCACCCAGTTCAAAATACCTAGAACATGAAGTGAGCTGTGAGTAGCAGGACTTGGAGAATTACACCTTTTTTTTTTTTCTGACAAGTGATGAGTGGTAGGATTTGATTTTTTAAGCTTATAATTTGTCTTCAGTTTTTGTCAAGTTTAAAACATCCATGAATATGAACAAAGGACTCAGAAATTACATACTGATGATAGCCCCCATATTCTATTACATGGATTTTCTCATTTACATATTCTAAAAACATTTATTTACTGTGGGTTTGTTACTTTGGCCCAAAGATAAATAAAATACCACTTTCCTCATCAAGTTGTTCACAACTCTTTATTTCTCAAAATATCATCAGAATTACCTGGGGGAGGGTGAAAATGCATACTCCCTGTGATTCTAAAGATCTGAAGCAAGTTTAGAGTACTCCGGGAACCTTCATTTCAATGGACTCCCTCACAGAGTCACAGAGTCATGATAAATTTGGAAATGGCATAGATGTTCCAAATTATCTGGGGTAAAGGATTCACTTTTCTTGAAAAAAAGTACCAATGCGTACTGGACTAAATAAAATCAAAGGAAAGTGAATTTCTAAGGAAAACAGAAATGAAGAGAATATATACAAAATAATATTCCCAATTTTTGTTATTAGGTTCAATAGACATAAAATCATTCCGTCAAAATACTATAAAAGTTTTTAAAAGCCTGCTCTTAAATTTCGTATCTGTTTTGTCATACTAGCCAATGATTTGAAGACTGGCACATTTCTGTAAACCAAACAAAAAGTAGCAATATTTCCATTTTTGTGCAGGATAGTAGTAATTCCATGAGATACTAATAGGGTTGAAATAAAAATCAAACGAAAGGTATTCATAGTTATTTATATTTAGTAAATAGAGAATTTTTTTCTGATAATAGAACATCTTAAAATACTATGCCAATGTTGTTTTAGTCTGCATTCTTATGGTTGTGACCAAAAGACTCAACAAGAACCACTTTAGAGGAAGAAAAGTTTATTGAAGGCTCATGGTTTCAGAGGTCTCAGTCCATAAAGAGTTGACTTCACCGCTCTGGTTCTGGGGTGAGGCAGAACATCACAGTGGAAGGAGGAAAGCAGTTCAGAACATGAGAATCAGGAAGTAGAGAGAGAGAGCTCCACTCACTAGGAACAAAATACACACTCCAAAGGCATACCCCCAGAGACCTACCTTCTCCCTACCTGTCTACAGTTACCACTTAGTTAATCCATTCAAGTGAATTAATGCTCCAATTAGGTTCAAACTCTCATAAAAATCATCTCACCCCTAAACCTTCTTGCATTGTCTCATATATGAGCTTATGGGGGACACTTCATATTGAAACCATACAAATGTGTTAGTGAATCCCAGAGAAACACATAGGATGTGGGTTTTCCAAAAGTTATCCAATCATTGACTTATATTCAAGGGCACTGATGAACAGTTCTAGGAAACCAGTTTTTAGTTGAACAAAGTTAAGGAAATCCTGATCTAGGTGAAATTTCTTTGTTTTACAGTTGAGGAAATAGAAACTCTCAGATATCAGGTGATTTGGCTTATAACCAAACAACTATTACGTTTGCCAGTTAACTGAATAGTTAATTAAATTCATTTATAATAAATTATACAAAATTTTAATCAGATTTACTATGTCAGGCAGTCTACCAAGAGCCTTATCTTCCAAATTGTAGTAAGAAGCAATCCAGAACTTAAAATATCTTATCATCTAACTCAAGAAACTTGGTTTTAGTTTCTCTGCAGACACACAACCTGTTCTTCTGTGTTCTTTATTTTATATGCTTAGGTGTTCTTCCTAAGGTTTCCTTGCTATTTACAACTGAGCAGATTTTTCCTGGATGCTGCTGACCTCATCTTAGTAAAATTTTATGTGACTAAGTAGTCATGCAGTCCAGGAAAATGACTGGCAGAGGGTATTTTTTCTCATGCAAATAATATTTACATCATTTTTATTATTGGCCAGACAGTGTTCTCAGCAATTTAGACATGTTCGCTGATTTAAGCCTTACATACAGCATTTGAAGTCAGTGTTTATATTATGATCTTAAAGAAACTGAAGCAGAGAAATAAGTGACTTGTCCAGAGTCACAGAGCTTATACATGAAAGACCTAGAATTCAAACTCATTTGCTCTGATACCAGAGTCCATGGTATGCCAGGTGGAAGTGTTCATCCATTCTATGAAAGCCAACATTATGCTGCCTTAAGGTAACCAGAAATAACCTGAATAATTGAAAATTATTCTAAAAATTCAGGACAGTGATTGAAAAGGAAGGGGATTTCAAATGTTTGGAGAGATGATTTTCTTTTTCACTGTAATTCTACGTGGTGAGAGACTATTTTCCTCACCAGGAAATATGATAGAGAAGCTTTTCAGACAGAGTAAAGACTACATGGACATATTATCTAGGAGGAAGTTGGTCCTTAATTATGATCACAGAATTCTTCATTACATTCTAGGAGTTGGACCAATTGGAGGGTTTTTTTTAACACATTAATAGTGATATTTTCCATCTGTACAGGAATAAAAAATTTAACAAAATTATTTTAAAGCAAACTGCCTTGAATTTGTCATTCATTCATTAAAAGAAATTTATTGTGTGTCTAACATGTGCTATGCATCGTGCAAAATGCTAGAATGACAACATTGACTAAAACATGTTCTCTGCCTCCATTTCAGTCAGTCCACTGGGAGAGGAGGATTTAAAACACACAATTAAATGTATGTGTTGCATATGATGTCTTAGCTAGACTGTCATTTATCACGAAGCAGAATGTGACAGCATGTTCATCAATGTAATAATGTTTGTTGTGTTTCCTCAAGAGCAACATGACTCGTGAGTTTATGAATCACTACTGAGATCTCCATCTTCACTTTAGAGATGAGTGCAGTGTGTTCTCTGGAGTTTGTAACTCACCCAGACCACATGGTCCAGGTGAGGAATGGCCCTCAGGACAACAGGTTCTAAATTAGTTTGGTTTTTTCTCCCTATTTCTCATCTCTGGAGTCATTCTGCTTCATCTTATTAGCCATTCAATCCCAACATGATAGAAAATAGGTAATTATTTATAATGAACTAAGTATTTTGATTTAACAATGTTTATTACAGGCCACATTTTAGTTTGCAGCATTATGTCTTTTTTGAAATGATACATAAGTAATTTATTGTTATTTAATTGTTCATGGGGTATATTTTTTGTCTTTCAAATGTTCTATAAACTCAACATTAATTTTAATGTCTAAAAACTCTTTTAAAAAATTACAAAAAGTTAGATCATTTCAAATCAAGTCACCCTTGTCTTCAGGGTTACTCATGGTCCTTTCTCTATCTAGATGTAGCCACAATGCCAGTTTAATATGAGTCCTTCCAGACTATTTTCCATATGTTCAACTACCTGCATCCTAAGTATACCTCTCTGACACTCGCAGAAAATATACTGTAGTTTTATTAAGACCTGTAGTATCATACTAAAAGTATTTCTTTGTGTCTTCATAGTAGGGTGGCAATTTTTTTAATTAGACTTAGATCTGCCTTGGCTTCCTAATTGTTGCATATATTTTTAAGTTTGGATTTAACACAATTTATCTGACAGTCCAAACGATTCCCTATTACCAACAGCACTTCAATTCGTGTCTTTGTATGGCTTTTTTATGTACTAGCGACATTTTCCAAGGTGTCAACTGTAAACTCAACAGGAACAGGGCAGTGGCATTGGTAACAAGAAGTCAAAACCTAAGCACTGGCTATCAAGGCAAAAATTACCTGCCACAAAATGTTAACAGTTACTTTCTTAGGTCATCTTCAAGGAGGTAGCATGCAATGCTAGGTTTGTAGCAAAAATAAAGGACATGACACTGAGAATTTTCAAGGTACAACTTTTAGCTTAAGATCACAGAAGGGCATAGAAATTGCAGCCAAATGCTAAGGCATGAGAACATGCCAGGCAGAGAAAACTGCAGATGCAAACATGTACAAGAAAGAGCTTTACGTTAGTATGAGTAGAAGTAGTTTAGTAGGACTAGAATGTAAATATTATTTATAGTACGAAATAGGAATAACATGCAAACTTTACTAAGGCATGATCTTTATCTGAGTTTAATGACATCAACTAAAAACCTTTTTCCATTTTGTAGTAACTCACCCATATTTTATACTGTATTCCATTGCATATTATCCTTGGTCCTTTATTTAACATTTCACAAATACTTATTGAGCTATGACTCAGTGAAACATGATATCTTAGATGTTAAATTCAAATTCAATTGAGTAGGGAAAAAATTTTCAAATTACATAAAATCTTTTTCATTAACACAATTTGATACTAAAAGGTAGCAAGAAAAAGAAGATAGTGCAAATGTGAAATCAGGGCCAAATTCAAAGAAAATCATATTTTCCATCAATAAAATTGAAATTTTTATAGTGGCTTACATTTAATCTGTTGGTTATATTTCAGAAACAGGGTCATTGTTGGGGGAATAACTGACCTCTGGCTTTATAAACAAAAAAAATTTTGAATAGAAATTTTGGGGTTTTTGCATTGGAATCTTTACAGAACTTAGTTAATTCCTTTATCTCATATGACAACTCCAATACCAGGCATCAAATTATTTAAGTAATTTGGAAATATGTATTCTGTTACATTTATTTCTCTTCTTCCTTTCCCTTTCCTTATACTTTAAGGATATCTCATTATTTCATGTCTTAGTGATTCTTGAATTTATATTTGGTCAAATAAAATGTGAAACAATTCTATCACAACAGCCACTTCAGTAATCAAGATGAAAATATAATGATAGAATGTTAAAATATTGTCTCAGTTGAAATAAATGTAATTTCAAATACATGCCATCTACCACAGATTGTTTCCAGACACCCAGTTGGACACCAGTTGGATAGCATGGATACTCTCCCAGTGAAGCATGATCATGCAGAATGTCAGAAAAGAAAAAAAAGGGGCTGTGGAAGAATAAGCAGAAGGAAAGTTTGATGAATTTGAGCTTTGACTTTGTTGAGTATTATATTTGGAGACATAGAAGGTACATAGACATGTCAAGGCAATTCATTCACCCATTCCACAAGAGGCTACTTGGTTCCCGGCCCTCCTCTCAGTACTAGAGACTGACCAGAACATGACCCATTTCATTCAGATGTTAGGGAGTTGTTATTTTCATCAATTAAGAAAAAAAATCTAATGAAAGGAAAGAAGATTACACATAGTTTAAAAGCAAGTGGGTTTAGGAAATGTTTATTTTGTGACAAATGTAGCAGGTGTTGTAAGTTCCTCTTAGATTTGTGAAATGATCATTGGTTATGCTCTGAACTCCTTTCTGTGTGACATTCTCTTGCTGCAGAGGGTCAACACCCAGATCTGAGCTCCATGGAAATAGATGATATTTGCCTTATTTACAATTATGATTTACACATAATACTTTGCAGTTTACATGTATTCTGTTTTAATTGTGATGCTGCTATTCATACTTTGAAATGTACTTGGACTGGGCTTGTGATTTTGTTTTATTTATTCCTTCATTTTTAAATTTATACTTTTAAAGTTTTGCATATAATAAATTTTGATGGTAATTTCCTTCTCAATAGACCTAACACTATCTTTCTTTTCAATGTTTTAGTTCCTTTTATTTAAACTGGGAATTGTGTTTTGATGAGCTTTGAATTTAACCTTAATTTCTTTTATTAATGAAAGACTACAGTATCTTACAACTTTTTAACAAATTTGAGCAGAGACTTCAGGCTTGAGTTATAACCTACCACTTTCTCCATCATGAGATTTTTATTAGAGAGTTCATTTCTCTTCAAACTTAACATGATGGAGAAAAAGAACCAAAGGGAGAGAGGGGATTAGTAGAGAGCTTAAGTGAGAGAAAGGTGGCCAGATCCTTCAGGCATAAAATCAAATTTGAAACACTTGAAACTCTTAAGGATAGGAAGCTAGATATGGGTCTAAGGTTGCATACAAAAAAAAAAAAAAAAAAAAATCTGCAAGAAGCTCTAAGGAGAAAACAAAATAATGTCATGGGAGAAGGAAAAATAAACTCCTCCAGAACAGCACATTATAGTAGAAGAGTAGTAGGGAAATAGGTCATCCCCAGAAAGAAGTTCGAATTTGGAAAAATGTCTTAGTAGCAGAGAAAGGAATATTTTGGTCCTGGGGATGAGGATGTAATCATGTGGACCACAGCATACTCTATAAATACTAAAAACACTCATTTTTCTAGAATGGCAAATCTAGGACCTTTTAAGGGAAGAAGCAAACATTTCAGCTTAAGATAATGAAATTTATTTAAATAAATGTCTTTCTTTTAAAAATTTTTAGAATGGAAATATCTTAACAGAACCTCAATGTGTTTTCGTTCCTTTACATAGTATTAAGCATCCAATGGCAAAAGGAGAGAGTAGGATTTGAGATAATTCCTCAACTCAGCGAGTCTGATTTTACATTTTCTGGGTATTTTTAAATATGTATGACTCTAGATAATACTCAATGGAATTTAAACAGAAGTTTATAGTGAGATATTTCCTTATTTTTTTTCATAGAATGAATTTATCAGAATTCCAGGATGAACCTGTGAATGGTAGTGATAGACTCTTGGGATATGTGAGGGTATGAGTAAATAACACTGCATACTTCTCCCCAGGGTAGTAAAAATGTAAGTTACGTATATAGGAGAATCAGAGAGATAAAAGCACATTGACCAGTCAATGTATTTAATTCAGTTCCATTTCAATTTTTTTTTCCCCTGAGGGAAAGCAACTATGTGCTTTCAAATGAGGAAAAGGTCCTAGGAATTGTTAAGGCCCTGCTCTGTGCTGGACCCTGGGCCATATGTTTATCTATATCTTCAGTATAATCATAGCAAGAAGTTATAGACCTCTAACTTCTTTCAATGGATACCAGGCATTCTTTTAAGCACTTTACATATTTTAACTGATTGTGGTAGGTATGTTAATAATGTTCTCATTTTACAGATGGGGAAACTGAGGCAGAGGGAGTTTTAGTAACTCGTCTGAGGTAACTGAGCCCAGAAGTGTCAGTGCTGGGATTTGAACATAGGATAATCTGAAAAAGCTGCCTCTTGTCTTATTTAAAAATAGGTCTTCATTTTTGGCGGCACAATGATGTAAAGCATATTCAATTGAGAAATAACTCCAAATCCCTTTGAAGAGATTGTCAATCAAAATAAAAGTAACCTAAAGGAATGTGTAAATCCCCCTCAACAAGAATTTTCTAAAGCAAGTCTGACATTCTCTGTTGCTAATAAATAGCTCCTTTGTGATTTTTTAACATACAGCTTATATCCTAATAGTATTTGTATTGTGTGTGTGTGTGTGTGTGTGTGTGTGTGTGTGTGTGAGCCCTAATGTATGAACTATGCTGTTCTTCAGCATAACTTTCAGGGTTCCCTGCTGCCTCCAATACAGGAAAACATTAAAAAGGTAAAATATTGTATTATAGGAAGGAAACACTGTAGAGTGGAGTCAGTAAGACTGAGGTGTCATTCCAGTGAGATCATTCACTAGCTACAAAAATTTGGTTTAATTGCTTAATTTTTTTAATTTTTAGTTATGGATGGACACAATACTTTTATTTTATTTGTTTATTTTTATGTGGTGCTGAGGATGGAACCCAGTGCCTCAAGCATGCTAGGCAAGGCAAGCAGCTCTACCTCAGAGCCACAACCCCAGCACCTGAATTACTTAAATTTTCTAAGTCTCAGTATTCTTGCCTTTTCAATAGAGTATGATACTTACCTTTTAAAAGATGTCATGAAAGAATCAGTGAGGTAACGTATCTGCAGCTCCTGGCATACCACAGAACACTACATTAATTCTCTGTTACCGTCTGTGTCCTGTAACTGCTCAGTGATTAATAGATAGACCCCAAAAGACATTCTAAATTAAAAATCTGAAGAATTTTAAAAGTATGTTTCTCTAAAATATAGCCCACTATTCTTACCAGGTCTCTTATCCATTTCATTGAGTAGTAGCTTTCTTTGAAGGCTACTATGAAAGAGAAGAGAGAAATAATACTTACTTTATTTTTCTTTGATTGACATTTTAAAATTTATAGAAAATTGACATCTCCAAAGACCAAAGTGGAAATTCTAAAAAAGATTACAACCATTAGCTAATGTAGGCTTGGGTTTTTTTCTATAGATTTATTTGTACCATCTCTACCCTCTCCAACCACAATAAATAAGAAATGATTGAGGTTATGTCTAGCAGAACAAGTAGATATATTTTGTTGGGCAGCTTGATGATGAGCCAGGAAGACCTTGCATGGAAACTGAACACTTTTATGGGTATTTAGTTTTTTTTTTTTTTTTTTTTTTTGATCATGGTAAGGAAAAATGATGGAGCCACTGATTTCCTGTAAGAGAGTTATTCTAGGCTACAGTGAGTTTATAATTAATCAGTTGACATTGGATAAATGATAACCTTTGTTTTTAACATTTGACTTGTAGGGCATATTTCCATCTCATCAGATTACCTGTTTTGAATGCTATAATTTTTATTATGAACCTATGTGGTTTTTGGTTAACCAGTAATTTATACAATCAACTCTCATTTTTGCAGAAGCCAATTATTCAGTCTAATAATTACTCAGGCTATTTGGTTTTAATTTTTCCCCTTACTTGCCCTTTATTGGCCACTCATCAGCAGCTCTATCTCAGAGAACAGGGAGGAGGTAAGGGCTTAGCTGAGTCTCTTATGAGGTGGTTAGATTTCAGGGTTTGAAAAGGTCAAATATTGGAAAAGCCAAATACAAGACTAAAAGGGGATTGTGTTTTCAGTGGAGTTTATATTTCCACTTTAGTACTGAAAATAATATGCAGTATTTTTACTCTTAGTATTTAAATTCAAATTCACAGTTATAGCAACCAAAAAACTGATAGACTGGGTGTATTTGTGTGTCTGCAAGAATATATTTTGTCAGCACTTTATCTCCTGTATTGAATCCTTACAACACTGAAGCTGCATCATTACAATGTCACTTATCATGGATATGTTATTTGTAAACATAGCTCATGTGCACACCTTTGGCAGGGAAATTTTATCTTCATTGATTCATCTCCATTGCCTAGGATTTGCCCTAGAGTCTTTAGAAACATAATAGCACTACTGAATGAATAAATGAATGAATGATGAATGAATTTTAAGGAACAATTAGAGTACAACTTAAACAGCTCTTCCTATCACATGGGAGAGGTCATATTTTTATCTCAAATTTAAAAGTTGACTCAGTGATATTCTGATGCCAACTTCAGTCCTGAAAAACACACCTACCAAGTTGCACCCTCCAAAAAAGTGCTCTGTGCAATTCAACAATGCATGCTATCTGTTAAGGTTGGCTCCTAGTACACAGTCTTGGTGTTAAAAGGGAGCAGACAAAGAATCCATCAAAAGACTGGAGACAAGTTTGATATATGCAGCTCATTGCTCATCTTGCAACATCACTGCCAGTCATGTCCTTACAGCTGTGGGGGATTTTGTTCATTTTATAGCTCCTACAACTTTACTACATAAGCTTTCATAATCTGACTGTCAAAAATTTCTCAGAGTGAGTACTGTACCTTGGAAAGATTGGCATGGCATGGCCAGGGACACCGTAAGTGATATATGAGAAACAGCAGTCAGGCCTTCTTTTTGCAGCTTTCTGCCATTCCTCTGTGTATCAGGTTCAGGGAGTTATCTGTTCCAGTGTCAAACCCAGTTATTGGAGCAGGTCCTTTTAAACTGCGATCTGATTCTGGCTTCCCTCCACCTGTTAAATTATTTTAAAGCAAAGAAAAGGGGTTTTGCTAAAGAAGATCAAAAATATAAAACCAAAACAAACAAAAAAACTGAAATGCCATTAACTTAACTCTTCATAGGTATATTTCACAGTTACTTTTAAGTATGGTCAGAATCTATACACACACACATGCCCATGTATTTATATTTATTTTTATACATTTATGGAAACTGAGTCTTCCACAAGCACATTAAGGGAACATATGGAAATGCAGCTGCTCCCCTATAACATTCTCATTGAGAAGCCAGACCCATGATAATTTTGATTATTTTGTCCCAGGGGAGTGGCTTGAGAATGGGATTCAAGTTCCTGGTACTTCATCATTAGAAATTCTGGGCCTTCCCCACTCGTCTATGGACATCCAGGTGCCAAGGAAGGGAATAATACCAATACCCATGTATGCTGGCTGAAGCCATTCTTCTGTCTCCTTCCCCACCTGCGGCTCTGCCCTCCCTGAATCAGCACTTAGTACTGGAATAGCTTTGGTACTAGGACGGCACCAGCGCAATAACAAATACTGCCTCATTTCAGTATGATGAATGACGAGTTTTAATGAAACTGGCCCAAACTGCTCTGGCAAGCTGCCTTATTTTTGTGTTTTAAATGGGAGTGATCCATCAGCTGCACGCATCCTCTGTCTCTGCAGCCTCCTTGATGTGCCTGCCTTGCCCGTCTTCCTCACGGAGCCCTCCCTCTGCTCCTCTGATTTCCTTGTTCTAGTCTGCTGGGTTTGACGGTGGGGTGGGCATCCAATCCCACCCACCCTCCTCTTCACATCACTGGTCTCTACACTGCACGGGACAAGTGGTGGCTTAGCTCTGTAGGTGTTCCTCCCCACTCCAAACGTCCCTAGTCCGGGATCCTGGCGCGCTAATGTGGTAAAATGTCTGGCGGGTATTAATTACACTTGCCGGCTGCTCCTTCATTAGAGTTGCCTATCTCCCCTGAGCGAGGCTGTAAATCAAACTATGATTCATGACTTTTAAAAAATTGGAAAAGATAAACACTAAATGGGGGGGGGGGACCTAAAAAATAATAAATATAAACAAAGAGGAGGGATGACATCTTAATCAGGCTGACTGGGACAGCAAGCAGCTCAGCATTTTGCTGGAGTGGAAACTGAAGGTTTGTTTCAAGGTTCTTTCTCCTGGTTATTGGTTTCATTAAAAAAAGAAGAAGAAGAAGAAGAAGAAGAAGCAGAAGAAGAAGAAGAAGAAAGACAAAATGAAAAAGAAAATGGCACAGAATTATTTTTCTTGCTTTTGGGGGTTGTTTAAAATGGAATACATGAAGAAAAATGCAAGTACAATCTGCATAGCTATGTGAATGGTGATAGTGAAGCTGTGATTTCATGAACCAGGAGTTTAAATGAAAGGAAGAAAAAAATGGGAGAACAAACCAACTATGAAGGCCTGGGTGTTTCTCTTTGAATAGAACTTTCCTATAACATATCATCTCCTGAGAATCAGAGACCCGCATTGCCCTGCAAAACTTCTGTAGATCATCTTCTAATTAATCCTAAACCATCAAGGTTATGGTAAGAATAGGCATCTCTCAGGGATTCTGTAAGGTTTACATGACATAGTGCAAAAGAAATTATTTTTCAGGTACTAAAGTTATTATGCACACGTATGTATATAATTTGGAGACAGAAGTCCATTTAAATATTTGATGCTATATATTTTATTTCAGTCAGAATCTTGTATTGCCCACCCTTGTGTGCTCAGCATCTTGGCATATGCTCTGTGGTTTCCTTTTAAGGAAATGTCACCACTATCTTCATTGGACATTACTGTTTAAAATGAGAGGAAAATTCTCTGAGGCAGAATGATACAACACAGTCAAGAGGTCTCCCAGGAATGCAGAGATGAATGGGGGTCAGTGCTGTGGGAAAGACTTCATGTACAAGCTGCACCTTGAGAGATGCAGAGGTTTTCAATACATGCTTGAAAGGGATGACATTGAAGGATGCCAGTTGTGCAATGAGCAAATAATATGGAGAAAAGTCCATGTCTTTGGGGAACACAGTGTGGAGGACAGACCCCTGGGCAGAATAATCATCACCCTTGTAGTAGTGGATGAGATCAGCTGTAATCACTGGCTGTAGTGAGGTGCGTGGAACCAAGTGTTCAAGAAAACTCCAACCAGCAGAGATATTCCAGGTGACATATCTGTTTCTCTTATTTTCCATTCTTTTCTTTTCTCTGCCTGCTAGAATAATACCCTGGGTTTTTGGGAACATAGAACATGGATAAAGTCTAGGTTTCTCCATTGTTTTGTCATTACATTTTAGTTCCACATAGCAGCAGTGAAAGTGTCATTGAGAGATCTTAGTAGTAACACAGAATCACTTGGGACTTGGGAGATTGGCTGCCTTACTCAGTGCTCAATCTGCTATCTATCCTCCACTGCTGTTATAAATGCTTATGAGAACAGACGACCAGCAAAGGAGTGTGCATTCACACTAGTCTCTACTTGGAAAGATTATGGGGGAGGGGACACTACTTGAGTCCAGAGGAAGGTGAACTTGCAAGGACTGACATGAAAAAGTACCACAAATTGGGTAATTTGAACAACAGAAATGTAATATCTCACAGTTCTGGAGGCTAACTGTCCAAAATCAAGGATTGGCAAAGTTGATTCCTTCTGAGAACTGTGAGGGAGAATCATTTGATTCCATGTTCTCCTAGCTTTTGGGTATTGGCTGGCATTCTTTAATGTTTACATGGTAGTGTATATGTGTGTGTGTCCATATTTTTCCTACTAAAAAGGATATTAGTCATTTTAGGTTAGAGCCCTACCTTACCCCAGTATACCTTATGTTAACTAATCTTATTTGCAATGGCCCTATTTCTAAAAAAGGGTCTGATCTGAGGTACTAGGGGTTCAACATGTAGGGGATCACACATATGATCCATAACAGCAAGAATAAGCAATGGCACCTCTGGAGATGAAGCTCTTTGCTCTATAAAAGACAGTAATTATGCGTTCATTGAGAAATTTTATTTTATTTGCATTAGTGGGGAAGTAGCAAACTAAAAATATCTCTCAACAAACCAAGACTCTCTTTTTAATTCCTTCAGCAAACCCCTTTTCTATTAATCTCCTAGGTTGCTGTGACAGGGACCTCATTCTGGATAGGGATGTACCTTAGTCTTAATGTATAACTGGATACCCTCACAGCAACTGCTCTCTCACCCAGGCAGGTCCAAAAGGAAGTAGAATTTTGTTTGCAGTAGCAGGAACAAATGAAAGGAAGGAGGAGGGAAGGGGGAAAGAAAATGATCCCTCTCTTTCTGCATGTAGTAACATAATGCCAGTTATCCTTCCCTATTCAGTTATGTCCCGCAGAGATTACAGCAGTGTCAGTGACCACATCCACATAGCATCTAGAGCAAGGAGAACATTCTAGATATTGTGGTGATGATCAGAAAGAAATCATGGGATTTCCCAAGACATTAACATTGGTAAAATAGTTTTGAGAGTGCTTTGTTTAAAAATAATATTTTCAAAACACATCTGTCGATATTGAAGGTAACAGTTAAAACACATGGCAAACATTTTCACAGTTTTCCACCAGGGGGTGCTCCCCCCAATAGAAAGAAGAATAAGAAAACTTGAAAATATTTGACTGTCTGAACAGGCCCAAAGAAAACATTAGTTTCTGCCAAAATCATGAAAATAAACATTTTTTTTCCCTTTGGGAGACAAGCATATTGGCTCATAAAATAAGCTTTGAAAAAGAAAAAAAGAAACAGCTTCCATAACATATATGTGTATATTTTAAAGTTGCTCCAAGGAAGGTAAAACTGAGACTTGGCTGATGATAGGTTTGATTATTTAGAAATTGAGAAATAGAGTTCCAGGGAGACTTCTCAGACCATTTCCAGTTTAAAAAAATTTAGAACATTAAATGCAAATGGAGAGATACAGGCCAATTCTCCTGACTCCTGTAAAGCTTTTAAAAATGTGCACTCCTCATAAAGTAGACAGCCGAAACCCCTCAGAAGCTATATAGGAATTACTATTAACAAGCAAGCATTCTAGGATCTAATATTGTCCAGGCTCTGGGAAGTACCAGTTTGATATGTCATATATTTGAGATCCTGCTCTTGAGAGTTTCTTATGCAAATTGCCAACAGTCCTATTTTTAACTTACCAAGAACTTAGTCCTATGGGGTAGAACTCAAGGAGCAAATTTACTTGAAGCTCAAATATTTTAGAATTTTTTCTTTCAAATATACTTAAAAGTTTACATTATGAATCTTACTGTTTTATATAAATCATGTATCTTTCATTTAAGGAATAAAATAATATTTTGGGGAAAATTATCGTAGATCCCCTCTCCCTCCACCAAAGGAGAAAATAGAATTATTAATTGTATGGAGGTTCCTGAAGTGTTTAAGGCAGATGTGGGAAGATCTCACGTCTGATACTCCTAACCTCACTTAGCCTAGCACTTGGTCCCCACCTCCTTTTCTGGCTGCTCAGAAAACATCACAATCTAGCCAACTGTCTCAGCACTGGGGAAGGAAAAGGAAAGAACAAGGATGCTTTTATGGCTAAAGTAGTTGCCTTTGCCCTCTATAAGAGAATATATTGATAATTCTCCTTGCATCTCATTAGCCTGATGTTTACTCCCACTGCCTGTTGATAGGAGAGAATTAATACCATCCCGACTTTTATATTTCTGGAAAATTCACAGCAGCCATAATGCCACAGTGAATTGCTTCAAGGACCAATGGTGATTTCCAATTTTGGCACACTCTTCCAGAAAACGACTCACTAGCAAGATAGCAATTTTGCACAGCATCATTTATATCATTACGTAGAAAATTATAACTCTAAAAAATATTCCCCAATCGGTTACGTTACTGAATTCTGCTTTATAAAATCAGGACAAACAAATAGGTATCAGAGAGGATTCAAGGGGTGAGGGCGTGAGTCTTAATTCCATATTGCACTTGTTTGATGCTCTGCTTTTTATAGCTCCTGCTTAAATAAGCTTGAAAATAAAACCATGGATCAATGGTCAGAGATGTATCATTACTGAGAATGCAACCCTGGGATTAACTTAACCAGCCATTCTTCCATGCAATGAACAAAACTTGTCCTGGGGATTTCAGACATATGCTGTGGCCTGGTGTGGCCCTTCCTGTTGCTGGACCCTACCCCACATGCAGCATCCTCATGCATGACTGAGCTTGGCGCAGAACAGCTAACCCATCCCCTGCTATGCAAGAGGGAGGAAGAACAGCCTCACAGGGAGAGGGAACATGGCAGAAAACCATTTGAAGGAGCAAGAAAAATAGGGAGTAAGAGTTTTAGGCAATACTTTATAATTACCTAATGCTAATAATACAACAATGGTCTTTTGAGTGATTGCTCTGTACCAGGCTCCTTTCATATATTATATTTGACCCTCATATCACTTTTGTAAGTATTAGCTCCATTTTTTAATAGATGATAAAACTTCCAACTTCAAACAAGTCCTGGATTCATGCAGCTAGTATGTGACAAAATTTTTGTTTGAATCCAGGCTTCTCCTCTTCAAAGCTACTCTTTTTTTGTATCAAGGACATGTTTTATGGCACTGTCTTCCACTTGAGTTTTCTTATAAGAGTAGCATTTCAGAGTGGCTCCAACATTTTTTCTTTGTGTGACTCTGGGCAAGTCATTGAACCTCTCTTAGTGTTAGATTTCTTATTTGTAAAATTGGAACGATAATATTACCTTGAGCATAGAGTTATCATAGGTCTAGTGAGCAAAAAATGTGAAACCTCTGGATGGACTAGAACATACTAAACACTGCATAAGGCAACTGTTATAGCAAATACTATTGTTGAAATGAATTTTAATGAAAGAGTTTTCCTGAGAATACCTCAGGAAGTGGTTATAAATCTGAATTATAAGCTTCTGGAGGGAGACCAGGCTTGGTCTTTGTGTTATTCTTTATATGAGAAAGAGTGTGCTAAGAATTCAAGACCACACCCAAGGGTAGCAGGACATTAACTAGATCAAGATAAAAAGAAATCTCAGGAATGCAACTCTGATCTTTCAGGAACTTAGCCAAATGTTTTCTGAGGTTTACTAAATTATTCTACAAATACATTTATCCTTGTGCTTCTGGCAGGAGCTATCATAAAGCCTAATCTTTTTTTTTTTTTTTTTCCTGAACCTAGATGACCAGAAGGGATAAAATGTATGGCAAAAATCGCAAGAGGTTTTGAGACTGAAGTCTCGTGGTATGTCAATAGAAGAAGAAAGATGAAAGAATACTAGTATATTATCATCTATTTGTAACATAAGTTCAGAGAAATTTGGTACAATTTGTGTTGAGAGACAAAAATGTGCCCTCTGACTGTCTATCTTTACTCTCACCCTCTCTCCCCTTGCTCTGTTCTTTGCTTACTCAAAAGGCAGCTGGCTCAAGCAGCTTTCCTGATGTTTTCTTTTGAAAATAATAATAATCAAAGTAAACGTCAGTATTCCAAGGAGGTAAGACACTGTGTCACTTACACATACATCTGCCTTCCCTTCCCTCTGATGTTTAAATAATAGTGCTCATGAGCAAGGATGTCTGTCTCCTGATGGTCCAGGCAGCGACCCTACCCTCAAGGTCTCTCCCCTGCCTCAGGCAGACTGACTCAGAAACTACCCTGAGCTGCCTCATCTTTAACCACCCTGCAGTCCCTGGTCATCTCTTCAGGATTTCTTCAATTCAGCCTACACAGGTGCCCTGCAGTAATTCTTTTTTATCTAATGATATGACCACACATGGGCTTATTTCTGAGATCTCTAAATCTAGCCCAGAGAATCAGACTGTGATTCCAGCCTCTGTCCTGACCAGTCCATAGTCCTGCAAGTGTGGATTAAAACCACACAACAATAAAACACCACACTCACTACAAGTGTTGCAATTCAGAGGATGTCCTTGTATCATCTTCTCTTCCAGCCCTAATTTTCAGATAAGGGAATAGGTAACTACATCACTGTTAGTGGATAACACAGAACCAAAATCCAGCCTTTCTGAAAGGATACACTGTGTTTTGCTTGTGTCTCATGACACAACTCCAGGTTAATACTCTCCATTTTTTTTGAGACATAGGACACATTTTGCTATTGAAGTATCTCACTTTTATCTTCCAAATAACCACCAATTTTTTCCTATCTCTCCCTTCATCTATGGATAGAAATGAGTGGAAGTTTATCTGCTTTTAAATTCATTTTCATCAATACACAAAAACATAGAATTTGTACATATTAACAGAGTACCATGCAATATTACCATACATGGATACATAGTGCAATGTTTAAGTCAGTGTGACATCATTTCTTTATGGTGAAAACTTTCAAAATCCTTTTTTCTAGCTTTTGGAAATGCGCTGTAACATTGTTGGTGGATGTTTATATGGTATAATTTACGAAACGAGTATTGCTGAATGTATTTTCAGGGAATGGCTAATTCCCTAGGACTGAAGTCTCATGGTGTGTCAATAGAAGAAGAAAGATGAAAGATCACCTCAACACCAAACCAAAAAAAAAAAAAAGAAATAAATTAATCTTTATAATCAATTCTTTATATGCCTGATAATTTATATGACACAAAATATCATGGAATTTCATATTTCAAGATTTAGAGTCAAACAATAGAGTAAGAGATTTATTAAGTAGATTTATTAGCAAACTTTAGAAATATAAAGGATATCACCAGTAAATCTTTAGATTTGATGAGAAATCGTAAATTGTGTTGAGGCTTGCATGAGTGAACAACAGAGAAAGTGCTCCTGGGGAGACCCTCCCTGACCTCCAAACACATAGGTACGATATGGCAAGGCCTTGGGTACATACATATATACTTACTTAAAGCAGAATAATTACAAAACAAAAACTATACCTTCAAATGAGGGTTCATACATTTAGAAAGGCATGGATATTATTGTAAAGATGCTGTCTAAACTCAAATTAACACCAAATTATTTTTATTGGTAGTGAGGTCCCATGCCTGGAAATTTACACAACTACAACAGTTTATTCGGCTATATCAGTTATGTGTGTGTTAAAATCCAGTTTAAGGATTTGCTTTGTCCAGTGCCAAAGATTTCCAAATAAAGCCAAATCTATATTTAACCATATTTGCATAAATTAACAAGTAGTAGAGATTTTCGTTTCAAAAATTGCTAAAAATATTATCTATGTTCCTGCTGGAGATCCCTTCTAAAAATTTTGTTGGGGGCAGTGAGAGAAGAATGGAGAAACTTTAGATTATGTAGAGGGAAATGACAGGGAGTAGGGGGCGGGGGTATGAAAAATGGTGGAACAAGACAGACGTCATTACCCTAGGTACATGTATGATTACATGAATGGTGTGAATCTACATTGTGCACAACCATAGACACAAAAAGTTGCATCCCATTTGTGTACAATGAATCAAAATGCAATCTGTAAAAATAAAAAATAAAATAAAATCGAACATTAACAAAAAAAAATTAGGTGCAGATTAAAGATGAAGGGTTCACACAATGACCATACTGATATGCCTTTGAAGTGCTGAATGTTTGCTGTGAGATAGATGATAGGCCCAAAACCTGAGTACAGGCTATGGGATTTGAGAGTCCTGTTTCTCTAACTGGTAGCTTGCACCCCTGGCTCTCTAACTGACTGGCAAATGTTTACCTGCATATTTCCCCTCACACTGTGCTGCTGCACAGACTTTGTGGAGAGCTGGGGGAGCAAGGATAATGCTCTGTTGTGATCATCCTGCTGGGATGAACTCCAACAGTGCTAAAGCCTAACTATGCTGTCTGATATAGGACTCAGGTAATTCACCTAGGCAATTTTAAACTTTCTGGAGCCACATTTTTAAGGAAGGAAAAATAAATGGGTGGAATCAATTTTACATATTTTACTTAACAATGCATGTAAAGCATTATCATTTTAATATGCAATCAACATAAAATATTACAAAGATATTTCACATTGTTTTTTGTAACAAGTCATCAAAGCCCAGCGTGTATTTTAAACTGGACGGTGCCACTCAATTTGGACTGGTCACATTTCAAGTGTTGTACATTCACATATGTTTAGTAGCTATTATACTGGATGACAAAATCTCAAAACATGTAGATTTTGTTTTTAATAGTTGTTTTAGAAATACTGAATAAGACTGTTGACAGATGTAACTTTGGGCATTAAGAATATATGGCTCATTAGCGATTAACATAGAAATAATCTGCCATATTACTAAAATTATTAGCGGTGGTTCCCAGCTGTGCTTCCATTTTATTTCCATGAACTTGCCCAAACTATGTACAAAAAAGGCAAAAGAAGGAAGGGAGGGAGGGAGGAAGGCACAAAGAAAGGAAAGGAGAGTGGACCAGAAATTCAGAATATTTTTAAAATGTCAAAGGGGCTTTCTCACTTCAAGTGATTCCTACATAAATCAATAAGCTCCATCAGGCTCAACAATTCTTTTTGAAACTCTTTGGTTTCTTCCTTATTGAAAACCATCAGAATCCCTTAGGAATTGGTTGAATAAATTCACAGTGGAGTCTGAGCAGAGCAGCAAGCATGCTGTTTCCAAGAGAGGGTGCTGAGATGGTAAGGGCAGGGCTGTTTCTAGAGATCAGATTGCTAGAGAGCTAATCAGGCTTTCTATGGGTAGTGACAACCGGCAATTCATTGTGATGCTTCTCAGCTCAAAGGAACTGCAGGGTGTGACAAGAACAGTTTGCTTCAGACGCACACACACTGCACACACACATCAGAGTTTCCTTTAGGATTTTAAGTGATAATAATAATATTTATCTCTGCCCCCAAAAAAAGACAAAAATTCAAATGTTTTGGAACATTGACCGGGATGCACACAGCCACCAATTGGAGATTCTCCACTGGACTCATCTTAAGAAAACACTCTTGGCTGCCGTTGTCCTAACAAAGGCAGCATGCCAGGGAGCGTTCTATGGAGGAAAAACACCTTTTATTTTTTCTTTAAAATTGTGGGGAGGGAAGAGAGTAATACAATGAGTAAATACAGTACTTAGCCACTCCAGGAGTGCTTTGGCTGCTATTTTACATCCTAGAGAGAAGTGATTTCTAAGAAAGCAGAATCCAACCATTAGCTGTTTTACAGATTAAAGCCATCTTGTTAATTGGACTAATTAGGAGTCCATTAGACCTGCAGAATGCAGGTTGCTTTACTTGGGTGGCTTGCCTCCTGTACAAAGTTATCAGCAGAACCCTCAACAGAGTGCATGTCACCAAACCCTTCCAACCTTTGGAAAGGTTTTGTCAGTAAAGAGATATCACCTCTCTTCCAGGGGAGACTTCCTACTCACTTCCATCTCATGAAAACTGCCCTTTTTACCCTTTTTATTCTATGATTCCACAATGCCAATTCTGTCTATTGATGGATTACTATCCCTGTGGTCCTAAACCATACAAAACAATTAAATCAACACCACACACATAAAAAAATCTGGTGTATGTTCCTGCAGTAATTGTGGAAAGTAAGCTGTCTTTGTATTCATATGTAACTTTAAAAAAGTTGTATACCAGGCACAGTTCTAGGTCCCAGAACACAAAGTGAACCAGGCAGATGTGATATCTTCCCTCAAGGGGCTTACTGCCCAACTGGGGAGACAAGTTTCAAGCAATACCACAAAATATTCATTACAACTGTAAAGAAAATCATATGAAAGTTTTAAATGAAGTTTCCAGTGGATAAAAGATACAGCAAACCAATATACAAAATGAAAATGCTGATTTACCAATGAACCAAATATGAATTTTTAAATGAGGTAAAATATTATTGCTCACCTACTAAATTGGAGATAATTAACTATTCTTGACATGTGTCTATTATGCATTTCTGGAGGCATTGTGGATTTGTACGACCCCTTTAACAAGCAATCTAATAATATAAAAATGCCATAAACTTATTCACACTTTATGACAACTTGCTTCTGATATTCTGTTCCAAAGAAGTAAGTCTAAACACAGGAGATAACACAGATGTGAAACTAGTCACCAATTTTTAAATGACTGGAAATCAGAAACACCAAAAATGTAAAAAAAAAAAGGAAGAATTTTTAAATAAGTGTATAAAATAGTAATTCTAAGAGCACAGGCACTATGTTTAGGCAGTTATATTTCAAATCCCAGCTCCATTTTTTGAAAACAGTTTCCTTATCTATAAAGAGATGATATATCTGTCACAAAGAACAAAATGAACTAAGATTTGTAAAATGCTTATGAAAAAAATTGAAACATGGAAAATCAGGTCATAGAAAAATATCCTTCACCCTCTAATGCTTTTATCCCTGTTCTTGCTTTCTTTTGTTTCAGTAAGAAGATACTCCCTGGACTCATTTTAGCTTGATCTATAAACTACCCTAGATACAAATGGAAAGTACTACACTACTCCTGACAACACCTCTAGTAGCCTTTTCCACAAAACCCAAGGCCTGCATTGAGATTAGGGTGCAAGGTAGCGGAAATCTGCCTTCATTGGAAAATATTTTCTACTCCTTCTCCCCTTTCAGATGGTTGTCATGGAAGAACAAACCTCTAAGAGAGCTTAGCACTTTACAGGATTTGACTCTTCCTTACCTCCTTTGCTCTATTCTTTCACCCAAAGTTGACATTTGTGACTATAACTTAGGTGACTTGCGGAAACTTCATACAAATACCTTCAACCCTTCACCCTCACTGAGCCTTGAGTGAGCGCCTGTTCATTGGTCTGGGACAGGATCTGGGCATCAGGCTGATTGATACATGGATGGATGTATCTAGTTGCTTCTGTCTTCAGCCACATAGCAGAGTTACCTACATTGTAAGACCCCTGAGTAAAAAGACAACTGAAATTTTCTTCATTAGTAAATATAGAAAATACTGAGTGGCTTCTTTTCTCTTTTTATTTCTACTGGGAGAGTAAAAGACAGACAGTAATTAGCTTGTTTCTACATTTTTGCTCACTGAGGAATCTGGACTCAGAAGATTCATGACAGACATTTTTCCCCTGTGAAGTCTCATGCATCATTTTTCTGTTCCCTTCTCAATGAGATAAATTCTACAATCCGCAGCACTTTTCTCCATTCTTGTCAGATCCTTTAGCCTGCAACATTTTCTTTTGTTCTTCTGTCTTCATAGGCATTTCAGCATTAGCTCATCCTCTTCTGGAAGGAAATGAAATGTTTTGAATTCTAATTTCCTCCAAGATATGGGATGCTGTCATTAAATGATGCAAACCACTTTCCAAAAGTTATGACAATTTATCCTCATGGTTTTTGCTTGTTTGTAGATAAAAGATATTTGATATCACTAAAATTTTAAGGCATACTTGGACAGAAATTTAGCATACTGTTTAAACAGGTCAGTTAAATCTAACAGATCCTAGAATGCACTTTGTACCACATACATTAAATCTTGGGTGCTGCAACATATTAAAAAGTCATCTTTATCACCATAAAACAGAAAATCCCCCTCCCCTCCACTGAGAAAACTCATTTGATCAACAATTATTTAGTGACTGTCACAATATGATATATCCTGTTTAGATGCTGGGGTACCAGGGAAGGCAAGACAGAAAAAGCAACCACTTTTAATGCAATTTACATGTTAGCAATTATTCCTTTAGATTAAATTCCTAAAAGCAGGATTCCATAAAAATAATGAACTATAAGCAAAGGGACAAATCACATTCAGTAAATTATTAGATATATTCTAAAGAAGATATAACAAAATAGTTACTAAAGAAGGTAGGCCTTTTGTGCAATTCCTTCAACTTTTATGAATAAAATTTTATAATAAAATGTTGAAAAAGTTTTTAGGAAATGAAAAAATGTTTTTCCAAATATTTAGATATTTTAGATATTTGTATCTATTTAAATTAGTAAATAAACAAAATTTAAAGGTGAATATCAACTTGGGAAAAGCATGTTGAACAAGGGATTTATTCTCAAAATATATAGAACGATTATAAGTCATTGGCACTCCATTATAGAAGGGGGACAAGAAGAATTACACAAAATAAAGTGAAAAGTGTGTGAATAAAAAAGGAGAAAACTTAATGATAATGAAATGTATGCAAATTATAAGATGGAGTTTTTCTAAGGTTTTATTAAACATTAAAACCAAAAATCTTACTGTCTTGGTGTTGTATACAATGAGATTTCTTCCTCTGTAGAAGAGAAAATGATGGAGCTTAAATTAGCAAGATTTCTGGAAAGCAATTGAGAAATGCAGGTCATGAGCTTGAAGAAACTTTCCTCCCTTTGTTCTAGTAATCCTGCTTTTAGAAATAGTTTCTGACAAAACAACTGATGACCACAGTCAGATATTAAGCACTAAATCGTCTTGAAATTCCTCATAATTGCAAAAACAGAAGGAAACTAAATATTGAAGAATAGAAGAACATTTAAACAACAGAACTGTTACATTAACACGTAGTAAGCACTTATTAACAACCATTTTTAACAAGGATATTTGAACAAATATGTAAAATGCACATTATAAAACATTAAAGGAAATCTGCTATGTAAAATCATGTATAAAACTAAAATATATTCTTCTAGGAAAATATGGAAATACATATTTATAAACAGTTATAGTGATTTTCATTGAAGGATTTCTTATCTAGCCTTTATAATTTTCTGCTCTGTGAACGTCCACTATTGTCATTTTTTAAATGTTATTTTCCACAGAACACAGACACAGTGAACTGACAGAAGATCATCAGATTTTCAACCCTGTTACTTATTATCACTGCAGATATAATACTTTGTTTAGAAAAGGCACGTGGGCATTTAAGAAAGCTATTTTATATTTTGCACAATTGCGGTGGGTTACAAAAGGTGAAAAGCCTTCCGTTGCTGGTGCATTACAGTGTGGGGGGTCACAGATTTGTAATGCAAACAGTTCACACAAGAGGTCAGGCGGTCAATGAAGAAAAGTTTCCTCTCTGATAGTGCAGACAGGAACCATGATCAAGACAAGGGCTCCTACCACCAACCCTACAATTTTTATCATCTTGCTGGAATTTTAGAGATGAATAAATGTTGGACTGTGGTGCACCTATAGATACGTATTTCACAGACACACACTGTTTTTCATTACTTTCAAGTTAGATAATATGGTCCCCATTTTCTTTCTGAGAGAACTGAATCTCCTAGAAATTAGGTTACTTTCTTAAGCCCATCAGTCCATAAGTATCAAAGGTAGGACTGGCAATTATAAGTTTCATTATTTTCATATCAAGTTAGCTGCAAGGCCATTAACTTAATCATAGAGAAATAATTTAGAAAATCCATGCATTATTCTTTAGTTTGTTTCTCAAACTATGAATGTTCAAATCATGAAAGTGATTATAATTAAATCAAAATGTTGAGAAAGGGCATTGCATTGTTCTGTAAAATGGACTTTTACCCCTTAAGGAAAGTTTTGCTAGTAGTACTCGAAAGGGCTTATTAACAACAAACAGATTCCCATTCCACTGTATGTGGGATTATCCTTTAGAAGATCTGACAGAGCTCTGGCAAGTATAGTCTTTATAAGTGCTTTAAATGATTCTTATGCTTGGACTTTGTAAGGAAAATGTGCCTCTGGCCAATTGATTTCAAGCTGCAGGATACATGTGTATTGTAATAGCTAAAAAGACAAAGATGCTGGTGCAGCCAGTCTAGGGTTTAACCCAGAAGTATGCATACCAAACCTACTCTTCAGGTAATTATGATTGAGTTGGTTCATGAAATACCTAAAAGAAGCATGCTTTATTTTAATTTACATGAAGTGCTTGCTATAGATGGTATGGGGGATATAACTACATTCAATATGCCCAAAGGTATGGAGCAGGGCAAAACAATCAATATCAACTACATCTATAAAAATAAAAACAAATAAAGGGTGGAAATGGAACTCACGATGGGGATGGTAAATAGCTGGAGACATCCCCATAGAAGGCATGAACCTTAATCTGGTTAATGAAGAATGTGTGTGATTAACAGGGTTAACGGAGAGATGAAATACTTCCAGTTTGAAGGGAGTAGGAAGAGGAGCAGAAGTAGGAAATGTGTGTGTGGTGTGGGTGTGAAAAATATATTTGGGGAGAAAGCATGGGTCCTATGATAATCTGACCTGAGTTTCTCAGCTTGCAACATTGAAGAGATGGGCAATGGGAGCCACTGACAGGATATAATGGATTGTACTTTCATATGATCTATTGCAGTGTATACATTGACCTTTCAAGGGTTTAAAGACCTTTCAAATTAGAATTGACATATGCTAGATAGGCTGGTTATTGAGCATTTATACCCCGCTCCAAATTTTATCAGCTTCACTTGATGGATTACAGTTTGTCCTGCCTTCTCAAATGGCTCCCTCAGTATCATGATCTTCAGCATCTATGAAGAAAAGGAGAAGATGCAATCTGAAAATTGAGGTGGTATGGATCCAAGTGCAGAATTCCAGGCCCCATGCAAAACCTGCAGAGGTTTGTGATCTAAATTAAGATAGTATCCCCAGACATATATGAATCCTAAGATAAGCATTAATGCTTTGTGCTAAAATGTAAATGAGGAACTTCTTAACTAGAGGGTCTCCTCAGATTATTATAATATTTCTCTGCTTCAGATGATTGTAGGATATTTTGATTCAAGGGAAATTCTCTAGGCTTATATTTCTTAGATGTTTCTCCCTATTTTTTTTTTCTCTGAACTCATGTATTAAACACTTTTTAAGAACATGACTCTGAAAGAATATTTACCACACTGGACCAGAAGTCTGTTCATCCACTTATGGAGAATAAGGCTTTATCCTAACCTGTACTAAGAGGAAAAAGTATCTTCATGATGTTCACTGTGTGTAATGGTTTTGCTCATATAAACCGATATAGATAATTAGTTATGACTATTAATTAATCTCTCACGGAGATATCAGCAAATCCAACTGTGGATTTTAAAAGATACATATTGACACTAGCTGAATGATTCAGTAAGTATGTGTGATAGAGAGGAAAATTCAAAAGGAACAGTATTCCATCCACTAAGGGATCACTTCTTATTTGGTATTCCCAACCTCGGTGAGTGTGTGTGTGTGTGTGTGTGTGTGTGACTTTAGATAACTAAAACTTAGCTATAACACCTATATGGAGATTAATCATTATCCTGTATCTTATTGAGATGTTTTACTGAATAACTAATGGAAATGTAGTATTCGTTAGAAATGTATTTAGCATGAAGAAAATAAATCTGCTTAATAACAAGAGCATCATAAATATCAGTTGGGCACTAAATAAAGTGAATCCTTGAGTGAAAGGAGAGGAAGATTTGCTGCATCTGGTTTTTACCTTTATAATTTCAATCTGTAGACAGTTGCCATCAGGATTCACATCTCTAATTAAAATGTTCTGGGAGATTACAGTATAAATATCTGCCACAGTGAGCTGGCAGGTGGACAAGAGGTCTGTATAACATCCCATTTGGTAAGATAGATGCCTTCCATTTGGAACTGGAATGTTCAAGCAGCAAAACATACATGTATGATTCTGAGTCATAATCAGATAAGTAGTAGACGGAGACTGCAAGGAAGAAGAGAAAAGCTTTTCAGAAAATAATGCTATGGATTTAACATTTCTGGGGAAAAATGTGAACTATCCATTGAAATATGTCCTTTTCTGTTTTAGCATAAAACATTATTATCCAGCAGTAAAGACAACATACGTGAAAATGTTAGAAACTGAAATACCTATAAAAGCGTTCATGACTTGGGGAAAATACTCTTTGTTGTCTGAACCTACACTAAACAACTTAAAATAACTATGCTTCATCTCATTGTAAGACCGACCACACGTTCATAATGAACTATACATGACCTGTGGGGCTTTTAGGTAATGCAAACACAACTGTTTGCAATGCTCATTTCTGTACCACTCTTTTTCTGTTTATTTACCCAGCACAGATGTCACGGCTCATTGAGAACCAAATGGTTTGTGTAGGTAGCCATGTTTTCATGGTCAAAACAGCTCATGCGGAGATAGGAGTGTTCATTCCACTGATGTTCTCACCACAGGATAAGGATAGAAAGGAATGTAGTTTAGTGCAGCACATACTGAGGAACTACAATATATAGGAGACATTAGGGAAAGACATAGGCCCTGGTCTCATTTTAATGAGAAACCAGGTTGGTTGTGTTTTGAATTGTCTAATTGTAGGGGAATGTTTTGTTCAGCAAAATATTCAAACCATGATATACTGAGATAGCCCCAATATCTCTCAAGCCAGGCTCACAGATGTGGCTGGTTATGAACTTTCCCCAGATCACACACACTCATATAGTTTATGGGCATCAACAGTTAGAGACTTCCTTCTACCCAGCGCAGTGCCTAAAATGAAGATGTTGGAAATCTTCGGTTCAGTTCTCTGCCACACACTCTCTCCCCTTCTAGCCAGCAATTCATATCACTTACCTCCTGAGCATGTATTTTCTTGGAAACTTTTAAAGTCATACACCAATTCTTCACTTTTCCAGGATAGAATACTTGAATTTATTCTTTGTTCTTTAGTTTTTTTAAATTTTAGTACATTTTTTTTGTCCTCAATTCATTGTTGGCAAAATAGTTTAACTTTTAAAAATTCCTTCAAGCATTATGATTGTAAATTTCAGAAATGCCCTTTAGGTGGAAGTCATCTAGTTAATTTTAGTGAACCTGTCAGGAGTGGGGTACTTTGAACTGAGTTGAAGACTTTTGTTTAAATTTGCTTCAATAAGCCAGCAGGAAAGGTAAATCAAGGCAGCTTGAGGTGGATAGCTTATCATTATATAGAAGCTATTTTTTCCAGCAGCCTATCCAAGCTTTACGTGCTTGGATAAGAGTTCCATTGAAATTTTATTTTGTTTCATTTGATTTTTAAATAATTTACCTCTCTAAAGCATCATAAAGCCTTCACACCATTCTGTCAACATGTGGCCTAGTTTCTGAACCTAGAACATGCCATGTTCTTTCCACCTGAGTCTTCAGACTTGATGCTGTTTCCTGATTTGAATTCTATTCCCAACTCCTCTTTCTGAGATTTTTCATATCAACTCCCACTTAATAATTACCTTCTCCAGGCAGGTCTTTCATCATAGTTAATGTCTCTCCCCATTATTCTGTATTCCAGCATCCTTTTATTACTGTGTAGTACTCAAACACATTTGTTACTACACATTTTTTTAATTTATTTTGCTTTTTCCTGTGCATATGTCACCCAACAATTATACTTACTACCCCATGCCTGGTACATGGTAACTGATATATTCTGTTGAGTAAACAAATAAACAAATGACCTAATTCCTAGGCATGTATCACTCTTTCACTAATCTCTTCAGTCCTCTCTAGCATTTAGCCTCAGAAAAATAAAATTAAATTGTTAGGACTAAAAATAGAAATTATTCGTTCTTATGCCTTTTTGAATCAAAGGTAAAAATTAGGATCAGACTAACATTTCTTGTCTACAGTGTATCAGTAGATGCTGCATACTTCATTTTTATTGATTCCTCTTTAATAGGAACAACACACTGAAGAAGAATGCAAAGGTGAAGCTTCAGAAGTGGGAACTTCTAGGTCCTCCCTTGCACTGTTCTTTGAAGACCCAAGAGAAAGGTCTCTGAGTTCTGTACCTGTGGTCATGTTTGCAAAAAGTGACATCCTTTCCCCTATTAATTAAGCATCATGTCCTATGAAACCTGAATCTTTCCCTGCAAGGACACATAGAAACCCTATTGTATAGATGAAAAAAAAAACAAAACATAAGTCAAGGGGGAACGATCTAGGAAGAGATAAAGTGAGTTTTTGAGCTCTGGCAATGTCATTCAGAATGTTTTTAACCATTATATTGCAGAGTCTGCAGCAAATTCTATTCCCAGCTCCTCTTTATGAGATTTTTCATAACATTTAAACATGTTTGATGCAAATTATTAAAATATAGGGCACATTATGACATGGCTAACATTTCTGTTAAAAAACACTCCTCTTTAAAATGGAAAAGACCTTAGTTTTAAGGCAGAGTGAATTTTAAACACTCGGAATGAAGAATCAGTGCCCCTCATTATATATACCTGATATTGGCTTCTGTTTCCAGAGTGCCTTGCTCATAACATTGACTTATAGTCCTACATGTGCCTTCCTTTCATTTAAAGTCAAGTCAGCTGCATGGTGTTTTTCCTAATCTACTGAGAAGGGCAGGTATCTTTGCTAACTCCTTCCTTGTTAAACTTCTTCAAATTCCCATACATTAAGGTGGGAATATCACTGGCCAATATCATGTTGCACCATGTAACAACATTTATGAGTTCACTGTCAGATTGCAAGATAGGGAGAAACAAATACAAAAATTAAGGGGAAAAGGCCCCACAAAAAGAACCCGATAACTTATTGCACAAACTTCCCTCCAGAAGTAAAATGGGGATGACACCCATGTCCATCACCTCATTGGTCATTTTTGGATAAATGACCCAATAATTGTAGAAGTGTTATATGAATATAAGAATCATTGCCAGTGAGTGTTTGAAAGGAATATCACATCTTTCTTAATTCATATTAGATCTAATCAATGATTATAGTTGGTTAGACCAACTAGTTTCAAAAGTTTTTAGGGTAAAAATGCTAACAAATTTTAATATAATTAGTTTAGACTGATAAGAGTATATATTTATCTCATAAAAACTAATGTCCCATAATCAAAAATGGCCACACTAGCAAACCTTAAAAATGTGGCGCTGACCACAAAAAGAGTTAAGAACCTGTGTATAGTGCTCACTTCTGTAAAATGGGTTCAGAGGCTCTGCATTAATATATCTGTCCAGCCAGCCAAAAAATATATTTTAGAAACTAGTGCTAAGTGCCAGACTTTCTACATGCAGCAGGGACATAGGGGTAAGCAAAATGAGCCATGTTTCTTCCATCATATTAGTATAGACTAAGAAGACAACAGACATTAATTAAATAATTGCATTAATGAATTCATTATTTCAAATAGAGTTAAATTCTGTGAAAGAGAGGAAGGTGGTATTTAAGGAATTGATAGCAAAATATGTAACTTAGGGGGTCAGAAAAGGTTTCCCTAAAGAATTGCATGACCAACTGAAATCCTAATGAACAAGACTGACATGGTGAGATGAGAATGAAGAGGGAGGCAGAGACTGCAGTAAAGTAACTTCAGTTTCCTCTGAAGATTTTGGTCTCTATCATAAGAGTAATAGGAAACCATTGCATGGTTTAGGGTATAGTGGTAGGAAGAATGATTAATCATTTGATTTGTGATATAAAATATCTCTGTAATTTAGTTTAGGGCCAGAGTGGATTGATAGAGACCAAGTAGAAGAGTATTGAGGGAAAGATTTGGTAATAGCTTGGAGTAAGGTGTCAGCAAGTGGTACATACAGAGGTTGCCAGATTGAAGGGTTCCTGTGATCTGGTGCTTAGGAGGTACACCGAAGGAAGAAGCAAGGATGTTTCCTAGGCCTCAAGTATGTTAAATTTGCTGAGGAACTTACTTTACTGTTCTAAAAAGGATGAAAACTTAGTGACAAGTCTAATTTCTTTACTACTTTGCTTTATTGATTTAAGAAAGATTAGAGTGTGTTCTCTGTACCAGTGTTTGGGCCATTTGAATAACTTTGGTCCTAGTCCTCCAGAAACTCTTACTTCTATTGACTCCTCATCTTTAAAACAGTCACATTCATATTCCAAGGCAGGTGGACAAAATTGTGTTTTGTGTGGACAAAATAGCTATTTTTTTCCACTGGTGGAATACTTTATTTTTTGAGCAAGCCTAATATCAGTTGTGCTTTTTTCCAGAAGAGCTAAAAATGTTCAGATTTTGTGGAAAAACTCAACTATCATTATTGTCTTGAGAAAAATGGTCAATTTTTGTGCTTTATTTCATAGGAAGGCATGGTTGGATATAAGAAATGATTATAGAGGTATAATGTGCCTACTATTAAATTCCAGGCTCAAGTAGTAGCAAGATACCCACAAAGCAATATGATTTCTTTATCACTGTGCCTGATAGGGAAGCAAATTCCTGTTTAGGTCTAAAAATGTGGGTACTTTTTTCTTGGTTTTGATTATTTCTGTAAACATACAGAACTGCATTTACTGAGGGTTTTAATGCTTTGCTATGACTTGTCAGTTATTTGTGCTGACAACTAAAGGTATATACTTGGGTGTTTTTACTGGACAATTTCTTATAAAGAAGAGTTTTCACTTCTTATATCAACATGAAGTTACTGTACTAATTACAAACTAAATATAGGCACCCAATCACAATGAACCTAGTTGTCAAAGGTCAGAGTGCATTTCATCCTAAGAATTATAAATGCCTTTAGTAAGAAAAGATATTTTATTTACAAACCTGGATATGGATGATGATTTGGGGAGACAGCTGTATGTGCCTTACAAAAACACAGCTGGGATATGCTGAAATAAATGTCAAAAGACATTATTTTGCTGTTGTTTAAACAAACACTTATGTTTTATATTTGGAAAAAACAACCTTCCTATTGTAAATGGAAGATGATTTGATTCCAGTGATTTATGATTCAATTCAGCAAGTATTCATCATTGTTCCTAATATTGGTCAAGTGTTTATTATTGTTCATAATTATCAGGGAAGAAGATTTAGGAAAAGGAACTCAATAGAAATTAGGCCTCTGTCCTGAAAAACCACTAATCTAAATGAAAATCACCTAACAAGTAAAGTGTTCAGGATAAATAACACATCTCTGAACTAAAACGAAATATTCTCAGAAGTAACTAAATGATTAAAATTCCTGGCTAATAAGATTCATTTGTGTGTGCATTAAGGGTTTTTAAAAATATTTTTATATAAATGTTAATTTCTCAAGATAGAAGTTAATTGTACTAGTATTCTCTCTGATTCTAAAGAATATTCTTCAATAACCATTTCAGCTTTATAGAGTTAAGATATCCAATATAACTCATGGCAGTTGACTCTTACTAACATTTTCTATCAGATAGGAATGTAATAAAATCTCTTTAGATTGAACTCAGTTTATAACAAATACTTCATAAGTCACTACATGGTTAGAAATTATCTTTTATTTAAAGATCTATACAATATTGAATATTTCCAATTAAATTTGACTTTGCTAAATGCCATTTTGATGACATTCTGGCATTTTATTTAATTTATTTTTATCTACTGGTATTCCTCTTCTTTAAAAAAAATTCTGTTTGGTCTTTTGCATTTACCAAACTTTTGGAGTATAATATGGATGGACCAGCCTGATCTGTACGCATTCACACCTGCTAATGGAATATGTATTAATTTTCTTACATAGCATGATTTGATGTAATCAGTTAAACATGTCAACACATAAGTGCGGTGTGCAGTTAGCTATAAAATTAGAACAAAGTTTGTATTACCAAAAATAAATGACCTAATAATGAAAATGTTTCATGGTTTCACAGTTTCTGATAGTAGATGGTTAATACACTTCATCAGCATACTGCTAGTTAATAAAAATAAAACAATTTACCAAATAGAAAATAAATCTTTAATTTAAATGGAAACAAAGGAGCTGAGTATGAGATAGAAATGCTCTATTGAGTCTATTTTCTCTATAGCTAAAAAATACCCAGGGAGAGAATAGTTATTTTCCACTTTGTATGAGGTTAGAAATTTCTTCTGAATGCTACAATTCTCCCTCCCTGGGATATCTTCTACATATATTCAAATGAAAAACAATGTTAATAATAAATTATTAGCATTGGCTCTGATAAGAAAATTATACAATTATCTTCACCTTGGAGCAATTTATAAAACCATGGAGTAGATTTTACTTGTCAATGGGATAAAAATGACCATTTAATGTTTTGTTTCAAAGTTGGGAGACAAAATACTTTCCAATTCTCAGTACCCTTGAAAGTCTAAGTGAAACCAAATAAAACAGTAATACCAATTTGCCATTGAATAGAATTATGGGATAAATAAGTTTGCATTTGGAAATAAGTATTCTTAATATCACCTTAACAGTGCATTTTTATACTTTTAACTCTGTTACTCTAAATTTTTAAGTTTATTTTTTAAGTTTTTCTCCACATTCAAAATGAGTCAATTTTGGCATTGCAATAGATTTTTTTTCTGAATCACTTTATTCTTTTTTTAAGGTTTAAAAGATATTTATAGCATTTTAGTCCTGTAAAAGGAGAAAGTTGTGATATCTTTCCTCACCTATCCTAAGGGTCTGGTCAATACTTCTGTAGTAAAGAGCAAGTTAACAAGAGTAAGAACATAACTAACATATTTAATTGCTATTTTCCATGACAATGGGAATGAGGTGCTATGGTGCACTTCCATTAAGGAAGATCCTGTGGCCCAGGGAAAATTATTTTTGTGCTTGGATCTGTTGCAGGATGAACAGTTGCACTGAAGTGTGATAGGACAGAGGGTTTGACCTAATGGTAAAAGAATGAGTGGGATATTCTGCAAGGCCTCTCTGCCCAGAGTCCCCTTGGCCTTTCTCCTGGGTATGGGACAGGCCCTCTCTCAACTGAGTGTCTTCAAGGAAGATGGAGAGGGGAAAGTAGCTTTCTAGAACTTTATGACTTGTTTTGAAGGAGAGGAGTTCCAGTTTCATTGATTGCCTTAGAAAACAGGAATTATGATTTTTATGACTTGCTAAGAGGGTTAAAAGGGGCAGAAGACAGAAAGATTGGAGAAGGTTAGAAAGACTTTGCTTCTTAGGTCCCTCCAGTCTCCTTCAATTCAAGGTACACAGTATGCCATAGCACTGTACTTTGATATATTGTGTTTTGAGCGTCCATAGTCCCTTAATATACTTTTTTGTACACATGGAAAACAAACAAAAACCCTTTTAAAAAGGTGAAAACTTAAACTGAAAGAATTTGTGTTAAAAGAAAGATAAGAAGAAAAGTGTTAAAAGAAGGATAAGAAAAATAAGAAAAGTTTATGTCAATGGAAAAATAGTCAAATCTCAGTGCTATCAAGCATTTTTAAATGAATTACTTTTTAATCCAAAAGAATCTTATAGTCTACCTACTAGAAACATTTTAAAGTATGTTTTAGTATAATCATTTGTTCTAGGAAGCTTATAATATGTCCTTTGGTTTTGTTAAAAGTTTTTTGCTTATTCCTAATGAGAATAAACCTCATGGATTAAAAATGGAACTGCTGTAGGAGGAGATATTCAAAAAATAAACACAAAGAAAAATATTCTCCCCCCACCATTGACCACCACCCTTCCATTGTGTCTTTTTGATCCTCTGACTTCATGTGAATATTTCTCAAGGGATGGGACATAAGAACTGCCCTCTTTACAGACAACATCCCTAACATCCTAACATCATTTCCTAATAACATTTCCTAATATCCCAACACCTACATGATACGTGATCTTATTCTTTAGATTCCTCCTACTTCTCAAGTGACCTGGCAGCATCTTGAACTGAGAAAAATCTTTATATTCCATAGATAACTAAGGTATATTTTTAACATAATCTGAAGTCAGAACTCAGTATCTTCTAAACTGGTTTGCCAGACAGCAGCTATATTTAGTAGATAAATTTCTGTCTATTGAAGACGAAACATTTTGACACATTTTCTTTCACCATTAATGCACTCAAGGAAAGGATGAAATATATGCAGATACTAAGGAAACCCTACTGCTAGGCAACTGTCCTAGAATAACAAGTTCATTTATTTTTTGCCAATTAAAATTTTCCAAACTTCCATATATTAATAAAATTATATTATTGATCATCACTTGTTCTTATCCCTTAAAATTTGTTTCACATATCCTTTTCTAAGAAATAGGCATGCTGTATTCAGCCTGTGGACTAGCACGTTTTGCAAAACAAGCCTTGATACACATTCCCTGAAGCAGTTGGCTACCGCCTTCATCAGTCACATGAGTATATGTGTACTTTGGGTTTGAAAAGATTGGGGCTAAGTTGCTGATTTAGGCAAGTCACACAGTCAGCTCATAAAATCTTAATTAAACAAGCATTTTGCTTTCTTAATTCTAGTATAGTAAAATCTACAGCATCCCTTAGGAACTTTCAAAATACCCAGCTGAGCCTTAGCACCTCATTTAGCAACCATTGACTTAGGCCAGTGAATTGGATGGATAGTGTTTGGATTCAATTACTTTAAAATAAGGAAACAAATAGAAGTCAAGTTAATTATCATATTGCCTTAGTTGGGATGTCTTTTTAGTTTAGAGAAAGGAGCAGGAACACCATAAGATCAACTCTATTCAGTAGATTTTTCAGATATCAGGACTTTCGCATAGTAGATAGTAATTTTGTTGCTGGAATCATCTCTGTCCCCAGAAACAATGGCCTCATCATTCATAGCACCAGCACCATCCTTCTGAAGAAGGCTCCCTGGAGTGAAAGCATTGCTGTGGTTTTCATAAACTCCTGTCTAGTAACAGTCAAACGAGTGAGGTACTTAGTACAATAAGTGGTTTTGTGTGAATTGAATTGCATTGTTTACTGGAGCTCTGAAAAAAGCTAGGTTGTGATTTCAAACAAACCAAGTGTAAGTTCTAGCTTTTGTCTTTCCTACTTATATACTAAGGAAATTGCTAGACATCTCTGACTTCCTAGTCTTTTATTATTCCTATAAAATTTAGTTGATCAGACCTCAAAAATATTTCCAACAGGATTAATATAATGGCATACAGTATTGGCAATATATCTAGATTCTATAAATCATATATATACATATATATGCATATATGTATGTACACACACACACACACACACACACACACACACACATGATTTTATACCAGGGACTGAACCAAGGGGTGCTCTACCATTGAGTCATATCCCCAGCCCTTTTTACTTTTTAATTTTGAAGCAGTGTCTTGCTAAGTTGCTAAGGCTGGCCAAGAACTTGCATTCCTCCTGCCTCAGACTCTTGAGCCTCTGGCATTATAGAAGTGGTGCACCATGTCCAGTTATAAATCATATATCTGAGGTTACCAGTTTAAGTAGTAAGAAGATATTTTCAATGTTGTCATAACTTGCTATCCAAAAGGCATGCATGCATTTTTCTGTGTACTCAGAGATGTATTGAGACAGAACAGAAAGCATGTTAATCATTTGCACAGTTAAGAACTTGGGGATCATACGCTGTTGGAAGCAAATTGGAGGTTAGTGTTGCTGACAATTGTCTTGATAAACAGGAGGAAGGACTGAAATCAATAAAATGGGATTCAATAAAAACAAATGTAAACTGCACCAATAATTGTTCTGTGGAGATGGAGATGTAAGCTAGAATGAAAGATAAATTGTGTATAGTCACCAGGATGATTGTGCCATACAGAATCCCGGGTATATTAATAAGCAATTGTGGATGAAGTGAGAAGTAATTATTTTGCTCTATCAGCACTATTTAGGCCACATTTGGATAACTGTGTTCAGTATTTGTTCCATAGTTGAAAGAGAATCATAGATACGTTTGAATCACTTCAGAAAAGAACAACAAAAATGATAAAAGGCTTGGAAACAAGATCTATAAGGAAACATTAAGTGAACTGGGCATGTTCAGATTGGAGGATAGATAACAGAGATGCAGGGTGTAACTACTTACACATAGGATAAAGATACTATAAATGAGAGAAGGGATCTATTATTCCCACCAGTCACTCAGCATTGAGTAAGTCAAGCTTTTATCTACAGTAGATAAAACTTAAACATTAAAGACAGCCTTGTGAGTAAACAGCAATTTTGCATGGAAATAAGACCCTTCAGTGATCACAAAAACCTGTTAATAAATTATTTTGAAATGTCAAATTTGGATTTTTTTTTTGTAGTTTTTGATACGGTGGAAAGAGTGTGACACAACTTACCTAGCCCTAACTATATGAAGCACAGTTGTACAAATAAGCCTATGGTTCACGCCTGCCCTGACATAATTATAATAATTCTATTAAAATATGGGATTCTTTATTATCAAACATGTTATCTTTGGTAAAACATAAGTGGTAGAACTGTGTTTTTTTTTTTCCTTCAATACTATTCCTTTCTTTGATTCTTCTTTGCTTTCTTATTAGATTCAGTTGCTTTAATTCACGCCTTCATAAATGATACAAAATGATACATAATGGTACAAAAACTTTATAACAAATCTAACTGTGTCTTTTCAACTTCCTGGTTTGGTATATTTAGTAAACTAAGATAAGTAAAGTACTTATTAGGGGTAGACTCTGGACTTTCAGGGCAAGATCTTCAATCTTTGTATTACTCTTTTTGTTGCTGTTGTTATTAGTGAGATTGTCATTTATTTCTTTCTTTTCCCATAGTTTTTTGTGCATTATAGTTTTACGTAATGTTGGGATACATTGTTATGTGTTCATAAGTGCACACAATATAACAATATAATTTGTCCAATATTATTCCCCAGTATTTCCTCGTTGACCTTCTCTCCTATCTCCTCCTGTTCCCTTTCCTCTCCTTTTCTGATCTCCCTTGGATTTTAAGAGCCCCACACCTTTCTTTTCCTTTTTTCTCTCTAGCTTCCGCATATGAGAGAAAATATACATCCCTTTGCCTTCTGAGCTTTGTTTATTTCACTTAACATAACAAGTTCCATTCATTTTCCTGCAAATGGCATAAATTCATTTTTATTTATAGCTGACTAAAACTCCATTGTGTACATGTACCACATTTTCTTTATCTATTCATCTGTTGATGGACACTGAGACTAGTTCCTTAGGTTGTCTATTGTGAATTATGGTCTTATAAACATGGGTATGCATGTATCACAATAGTATGACTTTAATTCTTTACGATAAATACCAAGGAGCTGTATAGATGAGTCATTTAGTTGTACCATTCCTAGTATTTTGAGGAAGCGCCTACTGATTCCTACAGTAGTTGTGCAATCCCACCAACAGTGTTAAAGTATTCCTTTGTCTCCATGACTTCTCCAATATTTATTGCTTGTATTCTTGATCATTGCTATTCTAACAGGAAATAAAATCTCAATGTAGTTTTCATTTGCTTTTCCTAATTACTAATGACACTGAACATTTTTCATGTATTTGTTAGTCATTTATATTTCTTCTTTTGAGAAGTGCCTGTTTGGTTAATTTGCCCATTTACTAATTGGGTTATTTGTTTTTCTGGCATTAAGTTTTTATATGTTCTGGATGTTAATCCTCTGTCAGAAGAGTAACTAGCAAAGACTTTCCCCCATTCTGTAGGTTCCCTCTTCACATTCTTAATTGTTTCCTTTGCTGTTCAGAAACTTTTTAATTTGATGCCATCCCATTTATTAATCCTTGGCATTGTTTCTGTCCTGTTGAGAAAGACGTTGCCTGGGTCTATATGCCCAAGGGTTGATCCTCATTTTCTTCTAGGAGTTGCATAGTTCCTTTTATATCACTCTTAACCATGCTCACATTTGCCATAGAATTAAATAAGCACAGTCACAGCTCTGTGTCTGGAAACCTAGACACTGTTTAGCAAGCTGAGATTCAGTGGCCCTTTTTTGTAAAAGGAAGATAATACTTTCACTAGTAAGAATAAAAGGCTATTTATGCGGCACAGAGTAAGTATTTAATAAACAAGTATCTCCTTTGTTTACCTTCCTTTAAGAACACTTTGAATGTCACCTTCCTGCACAGACTCAGTAGTAGCCCTCTGTCTCCCATACAAATTTCTGCCTCTATGGAACTGCATCCAATAATAAGTCCCTCTATAATCTGACACTACTCTTCCTTTCCAGTCTTAGTTTGATGCTTTCTTGGTTGACAGTATTTATTGTCAGTATATTGGAATATATTTGAAAACTTAGAACTATCCAGAAAGCATGTCATTGAAGACCAGCCAATGGGAGGACATATGGATACATGTGTGTAAAACATGAGACACAGAGAAAGGGGATTTGGGTTTATAAGTGGTTTGTCTCCTAAGGGTTCCTGTGTTGGAAGCTTGGGTCCTTTGATAACGTTAGGAAGTGGTGGGACATTCACGATTGTCAAGTGGGAAGTGTTTAGGTTACTGGGGACATTGCTTCAAAGAACTTGAGGTAATTTTGTGGGGCCCTGATTTAGTTCTTGTGAGAGGGTTGTATAAAAATAATAAATCTAACCCCTGAATCATGCTCTGAATTCTTTCACGGTGATGAGATTTCTCATTCTCACACTTATTTTCACCATTTTGATGTCATCCACCAGAACTGGGTCAATACTAGAGCCATGTCCTTGAATTTCCAGTTCTGTAAGTAGATAAACCTCTTTTCTTTATGTTACCCAGTCTTGTGTATTTTATTATAGTAAAGAAACAAGACTAATACAATGGGTGTTCACAGATCTTAATTATTTTTCTATCACACTGCTTGCACACATTGATTTTAAAATGTAGACTTCCTTCAATAGTCTACCTAGTTTCTTCAATGAACATGGTAAGAAGGAATTGTGGGACGTGTATTTCAGATTATAGAGCTTTATGAATTTTATTACCAACATCTTTGATTTCTTAATTTGGTGTTTGGATCTCTAAAATCAGCGTTTGAACTTTGTCTTTCTTGTGTTCAAATGTCATTTCCCTACAGATGTTGGCTTGCTCTCTCAGTGCCTGTTTCCCAGGTTCTTTACAAGGTACTTTATCAGCTCCTGCTTTAACCCCTAAAAATGGCATGCTGATCCTGAACACCCCAATAACAGGGCATTGGATCAATCTTATTCACTGCAAGTCAAATAATTTATTTGAGGACTTGAGTGAGACAGGAGAAAGATCCTTAAAGGAAGAGGGGAGATAGGAAAGGGATCACATTAAAAGCCAATGGAAAACAGATCACTTGTGGCCTGAACTATTTGCAGTAGCGAATGCTGTCCATTCTGCTTACTCTTCTCCCAGTGGTATTCAGCAGCAGTCCTTCACAAAAGGTCCAGAGTTATTAGATTATGCTTTAATATCCCTAACCCATTTCCCATTTCCCTTGAAAAAAAGCCAAATTTTTGACTATGGACAAAATCCCTCATCCTTTTGAATATATACCTAAATTTATTTAAAGTCCCTCCCCTTTCTGCTGTTGAAAGTGAAACTTCGGGTCCTCAAGGGCACCGAGCTTTCTCATCTTTCTGTGTGGTTTTAAATATTTTTCTGGAATGCAGTCTTCTAGCCTCTGCCTACTGTCTCATTTTTATTATTCAAATGAAGATGTAAGATTACTTTCTGAAAATGTCTGTCTTTGACCTCTGTCTTTGGGTTTGTCCTTTCTATTAATCTCTAACATAGCATAAAAATTTTCACCTCCATAATACTCCTTTTAATTAAGTTAAACACTTATTGATTGCTTAGCTCTTCATTATCTCCCTCTTTCCCTAGATTGTAAACTCTAAAAGAACAAGCTTTATATCTTTCAGCTGAAACATTATATGCTGAGTGTCTTACACAGTACCTGGATATTAGTAGAAATGTAGTAAACAGATGTCTAGATGATTAAATGAATCCCTGAAATCCTTAGCCTCACTCTTGAGCCCTTGGTTTTTATCCTATATGGTCCTACAATCCCCAATTCACTAGGAAGTCTTGCTGTACTTCTGTTGATCTTGACCTTTGTTATCTCTGATTTCATTAGTCTTTCTCTAATGGATTGACCTCAAATCAGATGTAAGAAAGACTCCATGGTCCATATTGTTTCTAAAATCCTTCACTAGCTAATTAAGTACCAATTTCTTCACTGTTGGGTTTTCTACTTATCTTTGAAGTGGAAGTGACTCACATGACCTAGACTCAGTAAATAATTCAAACTTCCCAACTTTGTAATTTAAATTCAAGTTTCGAAGTCCTTTCTGATGGCTCATCATGTACAAATGTACAGTAAATATAAGTGATGCAAATTCCTCTGCAGTCGAAAGAAAGAATTCTCTCTAGAAACCATCAGATCCAGCTGCAGGTACAAAACAGTTTCATGTTCATGCAAATCATGAACTGATACCAGGGGAGCTTCCTGGTCCTAATTAACTGGAGAGGATCATAAAACTTAAAAGGAAATAATACATTTGCAAATATACTTTATCTGTTTCTCCACTCTCCACTTCACTCGTAAGCAGAACTTATACTAGTCACTCAAAACAGAAAACTGAAGAACAAACACCAGGATCATTAAGGTGCTCAGATAATCCGGCATGCATGGTGGTATGGGATGAGCAGTAGTGAATATAGTCATGTGTTTCAGCACCTGAATTCTAAAATGTGGCACATGACTATTTGTTTAAAAAATAAAATGCTATTGGTATGATTTATTTAAAGTTCTAAAACAATGATTTAGCAGAAATTTAATTAGAAATTTGGTGACTATCTGAAAACCTTATCTGTTGACTATGATTTTGAAAGTGTAAAATTTAGTATTCTTTCTACAGAATGTAATTATGGATTTTACTGAAATTTTTATATCTCAAGATTTTGGTTTGGCTTTAGGTTTAACCTAAATTCCTCTAGGCCTGGAGGTATCTGTCCATTCGTATTAGGATTTTTATCTCCTTATAAAGGACAATAATTATTTTTATTGATCCTCTGTGATGTCTTAATCCTTATTCAATAAGAAAGAGTAAATACGATTTATGTGATCAAAGTATGCCAGTATCCATATAAAAAGCACGATTCCACTGTAATTCATTTCTGACAGCAAAATCCAGAATATTAAATCAGTGCTTTTGTTTAAATATGATAGGAGCTTATTGTAATCCTAAGCTCTAGCCATATAATGTAGATAATTTTGCATTTTCATAGCTCTCAATTTTGGTGTTTGATGGAAAATATAACACATAGTTCAAGATATTAAATAGTGGTGGTTTTCTCCCCAAACAATAATAGTGATAGGATATAATTGTTTTACATATTAATTCCACACATACACACAAACAGCTTAAGTATTCTTCACAGAACAGGATTGGGGATAGAGGAACACAGTAAGAAGTTCTCTTAAATTACATGTAATATAGAGAAAGAGGCTGTTTTTTTTTTTCATATTTAAACCATTTTCTCTCACCTGGCATGGAGATTTTCTAAGGCCTTATATTTAACAAACATTCAATTGTGCATACACTGTGCTCTTATAAGAATGATTGGATAGGTAATGTGACTAAAGGGTATAATAATACTTGATATTAAACACTCCTCATATATCATCATTTGTATTAGATCTAGGACTGCAATTTCTTGGATGAGAGGCTAAATTATGTAGATTATGCTCTTACTGAAGAGAATACAAATGCATTTGTAATTATAAAGTAAACCCACCTTTTTCATATGTAAAATAAAATAGAAAAGAACTGTAAAACAAAGACAATTTATTAAAAATGGATGAAGCTACATAAGCCTAATAGGAGACAGAAAGTCATCATTTCTTTAGAATTACCAGAAATAGGCTTATTCCCTCTTTCTGATTAGATTTATTGGGTTTGAGGTGGAAAACATCAGCTAAAGTAGCATTTGCATTGAGAAGTAGCCAAGATGTCCAAAACCACTATCAATGAGCATTGCTCTCATTTATCATTTCTGAATAAATGAAGTACTGGCAAAGTGCTTTACAGTTACAACTCCTTTTATCTTGAAGAGATGACCATAGATGTCTTTAGTGTCTTCCTCAATGCACAAGGCTATAGGGGTCACAGCACTGGGCTGGTATCAAGTATATAGATTAAACAGGGGCAAGGCCCAATTAGAATGCCAGGTTTCTCACCTGTTGCCAAAACATGCATTAGGCACTGGAAAGGAAATGGAAAGATCTGGTGAATATCCTTAAAGCAGTGATCTCTAATGCTGTTGATGAAGAAGATTTAGAAGAATGAGAAGTAACTAGAGAAACAAAAAGGTCATTTTTTGAAAAATGGAAGATAGTTGCAGAAATAATGCAATTCATTTAATAACAAATACCCCACCAAAGGTAAGTCTGTAATGAAGAAATCAAATCAAGTGCCAACAACAGCTGGGAAATAAATTCAGATGATGCTTTTAAAGTGATATTCTTCCAAGAATAGTTAAAAATGTTACTACTTGTGTGTTCAAACTATGAGCTTTTCATTAGGAAAATCAAGAGACTCTTTGAAAAATAGTCTGTCACCTATAATGTTTTCCTATCTGTGATAATCAGCTAGCATTGTTTTCATAAGCCATTGCTACCACCCTTGTTAGAATAAAATGCGTTTAAATTTCACAAGTGCATTTGGATTTTTTGTTTCCTTGATAAGAACTGTATTTTAAGACTTTTTTCTACTTTCCCATATGATAAAGATATAAAATCACATCAGATTGACTCTTTCCATCATAAACAGATAAAACAAAATCACCCTGGTGAAATGAAGTGGTCCAGCAATGGAAATATGGGGATTCCAGTCCTGCTTGTAGCCTTCTTAGCTCTCTGGCTCTCAGTCGTAACTTTTGGACCTTGCTTTTAAAACCAATGGCCTCGAATATTGGTTCTGCTCTGACATGACTTCCTTTTACTTTCCTATTCTAGTCATTTACCTGCTTTTATTTCTGGGTGCGTAAAAAAATATCTGTATCTCTCTCTCTCCAGTTTAAATCCCATATATTCAACATTATGCATGAATTTTATAAGTACAATATGTTTGAATATATAAAGTTCCAAACACTTAAACTGTTTCTCCAGCTTTCCTAAAGTGCCATGTGAAATCATTTGAGCTGGTACAAGATGCAGCATGTATCAGACAGCACTGAACCACTTGGTGAGAAAGTGGTTCCCTTTGCATCCCTTCAACCAATTCATTATACCAAGAGCCAAAAGGAGTCTTAGTTGGTACTAGTAGGGCTTTAACACCTTTATAAATAATTGATGATTTCCTCTTTAAAACAAAAGACAGCTGGGTGCATGTCTGTATTCCCAGCAGCTGGGGAGTATGAGATAGAAGGATCTCAAGTTCAAAGTCAGCCTCAGCAAAAGGGAGGTGCTAAGCAATTCAGTGAGACCCTGTCTCTAAAAAAAATACAAAATAGGACTGGGGATGTGGCTCAGTGGTCCAGTGCCCCTAAGTTCAATCCCTGGTACCCTTGCCCTGCAAAATAAAACAGAAGACAAAAACAAAACAAAACAAAACAAAAAGGACATATGCAATGTAAGCCTAAAGTGCTGGGTTTTTAATAGAATCTAGGCAGATCATGATGCTCTTATTTTGTTTTTGCATATTTTTCTGTGTTCATTTCTCCATGTCAAGAGATACTTACATTCCAGGTATAATAGTAGTAAAATTTTCCAATATGTTTAAGTTAAAATATGTATTCAAAATAACATATTTAAATAAGAGTAGAGATGGTATGTGAATACAGCAAAAATTGTGAAAAAGGCTGACTGAATTTGAGGAAAACTGGATACTCTAAATGTTCTTTGAACTAGCCTGTTGTGTCATCCCCTAGCAGACATGCTGGATATTATGAAATCCTGCTCTATAAGTTAATGAGCACATTCTATCAGAATCTGAGTGTTTTAATTCACTTTGGCTGCAAAGTCGTTGATTCAGTGTTAAATAAGCTAAGTTTCTAGAAGCCAATGAAACTTGTAATCTTGTTCTGATGACAACCATTTACATCCTGAAATCTATAACTATATTTCAAACTGTGACAGCTTTATGCCACACAATTCTGGTGCAACTGTCTCTTCCTTATAATTTCAAAAGCCTTCATAGCCTAGAAATTTGATGCCTGTAAATTACTTTATAATCAAATAGTTCTTCTAGACATGAGGAAATTACATAAATTAATAGATAGTAAATAAACTTCAAAGGGCTTAAGTATTTTTGCTTGTAATAGTCAACCATTTTTAGTAATGGACTAAGATTAAATGTACAATGTATTTATCACATTTAAATGGTAACTTAACTAAACTTTTTTGTTGTTGTCGTTGTTGAAAATTACTATGCCCAAAGTAGAACTGAATAAGACTGTATTATTTATTAAAACATTCATTTGGTATACATATTTTGAAATATTATGTTGTTCACAGTAAAAATATACAATTTTAGTAGTCAATTAAAGTAAGTTAAAAAAATTAAAGAGGTTGAGAGATGTTGGGACTATAAGGGAGACCAAAATATTGTCCTTGATTTTATCAGTATTAGAATGTAGTAAAAGAAGCAGATGAGCAAGTTATAAATGTAGTGTGGTGAGTGCTTAGCAGCATACAATGGGGATTTCCTATGTTAACCATTTACTACTATGTCCTGAGTATTTTTGATGTACTTAATTTTTTGCTGGGTCAGACTATGAAGCTTGTAAAAACACAATAAACTGGATACACCCAAGAAAGCTGTAACATACCCAAACAAGTCTGGTAGAGCCTGAATGGACATCCAGTAACATTTATCGTCTACAATTGGGATGGCAAAAGAGGTTGTAAGTTGTAGAATAATATCTTACTACTTTCTTTTATCTTTCACTAACTATGAAACTTATAACATGTTTACATATATGATCTCATTTCATCCCCACCATATCCTACTGAAACAGATAGTGCTCCATTATTCATTTAGAAGTGAGGAAATAAGGTCTAACAGAGTCAAGTAAGTTGTATGTGTAAGTCCACATACAGCATATGTGGAAACTGTTGATAGCTGCCCTTGAATAAGGGTCTTTCTCCTGCATGGAGTTTGGTTCTGTTAGTGTGGAAAGTCTCAACTGCACCATCCATCTAATTTTTCCTTTATTTTATAAATGAAGAAACTCAGACCTGGAAAAATGAAAATATGCCAAAAGCACAATCTTGGACTTCAAATAAAACATCTGTACTTAAATAAGAAATTTTGGGAGTAGTTACCTAGTCTACTAACTGAATAACTGGATAGAGACAATGGTTGGAAAGATTGTGGAACAGGGTATGAAAAACCTGTGTTACAGCTCTGAGTACATGGGGGCTCTTGGGCACAATACTACTTTTCCTTTATAGGACCTTTATTTAACTCCACCTGCTAGAAAAGGGGAAGGGACACCAGGTAGTGATTGTTACCTTTCCCTGTAAGAGAGATTGGAAAACCCTACTCCAGGGGTTCACAGAGTGACGGACAGATATGAAAGGCTCCATAACAGCTGGTGGCCAAAATGAACCCAGAATCCAAGTATAAAAAAAATGACTTGCTTCCAGAAGTATCTGTATTATTTGAACATCCCTGTAATTGTTGGTCTCACTGTCCAGGTCTCTTCCTTGGTGGAAGACATTGGCAGTAAAATAGTTAAGTATCAAAGGATATAAGTACATATTTCAAAGGCAATAAGGAAATAGAGCTTTCTGTAATTATTAGAAAATTTTGTAGCTTTTTTTTTTATCTTAACTTCCCCCCATTCAATTTCCATGCTTTTCTTGGTAATGTACTACATGAACTTCTATAACAAAGTATCACAACCTGGGTGATAGGATAGAGATTTATTGTCTTGCAGTTTAGAGACTAGTTGTGTAAGAGCGAGATATCTATGGGGTTTTATCCTCCTGTGGACCGTGAGAGAATCTGCTCCCTGCCTCTCCTATGCTTTCTTGTGGTGTACTGGCAATCTTTGGCATTCCTCAACCTGTTGAGCGTGCCTCTGATCTCTGCCTCTATCTTTACATGCATTCTCCCAATCAGTGGGTTGGTTTCCTAACATCACCTTTTCATAAAGACACCCATTTTATTGGAGTGGAGCCCATTCTAATAACCTCAACTTAAATAATTTCATTTGCAATGAAACTATTTTTGAATAAGGTCACAATATGAGATAATGGGGTTCAGAAATTCAACTTATAAATTTGGGAGTCACACGACTTACTTATTTAGCTAAGCAAATCACTGTGCATGCTCTTAATAAGATTAAAAGTCAAGATTCTACCAGAGAAATCTGGTAGAACAAGTAGACTGTGTTGGGAGAGGTGTGTGTGTGTGTGTGTGTGTGTGTGTGTGTGCGTATGTGTGTATGAAAAAGGAGAGGGAGAGGGAGTGTAAAAGGAACTATAGTGATGTGACTGTGAGTGCTGGCTAGGAAATTCCCAGATCCATAGAGAAGGTCATTAGGAAGGACAGTTTGAAAACTCTCAGGCAGGAGCTGATGCTTCTGTCCACAGGGAGAATTCTTCCATGAGATTGTTCAGGGAAACCTCAGTTCTCTTCCTAAAGGCCTTTCAACATTAGATCAGCGGGCCTGCATTATACAGGATCATCTCCTTTACATAAGCCAACTAGCTATTGATGTCAGTCACATCTACAAAACACTTTTACAACAACATCTAGATTCATGTCTGATTGAGTAACTGGACACTAGAGCTCAGCCAAGCTGACACATAAACCTGACAGTCACAATAATCAGAGGGAGTGGGACAAAAGACAACTCTATCAGACCTCAGGCCCAAATGTGGATCTCTTACCTGGCATTGGTGGGCTGACTGGTTCCTGTTTGCATGTAAGTTTTCATGCTGTTGTGTCACAACCCAGGACCTTTGGTGTATTTCTCTTTCCTAACATTGCCTTAACCCAACCTCCTACCTTTCAGCATTTATCGTGGAGTTCTAACTCTGTTCTTCCAATTCAATCTTGTATTCTCTGAAGAAAAAAATGCCCAAGCAATTTTCACCCCATCACACATTGGTAATCATTTTATTTTTCTGATTATATTTCCTTCTCTCTTTCAGCCCTTTTGTAATTTATGCAGGGACCCTTTATTCTCCTCTCTCTTTCTGTCTTTCTGTGTGTCTATGCTAAGTGCCAGCTGTCATTGCTTGGCAGATAATTACCATTTTACAAACAGTATTTAGGGAAATGACATCAGTTTCTGAATGTAGGGCTGTCATAGCTTATTCACAGGATTTTCCTCTGTTAACCACCTTCTCTGTGTGCAGGCTGGGGGGAAGCAGTGGGGACCAAGGGGAGGGGAAAAGGGAAGACCTTCAGCTCCAGCTTTTGGAGAATAATTGTATCCCATTTGTTACTGTTAGTCTGGCAACCCTCACTTCACTCCTCCCAAATTCCCCTTGCTATATTCTGCTTTTTAGGGTGAATACATGAATGCCTATGTAAGTTAAGTGGACGATGAGCTCCCCATTTGCAGGTTTGATGACTGGAAGCTGCTGGTATGCTGGCTCTGTTCTGGCTTACAGCATTGGTTGGATGGTACAGGTCTTTGTCTCTTTGGCTGCTCTTGACTGTTCTGTTGAATGGAAAAATATCTGCAGATATTTTAAGTTACACAGTATGTTAGCTTAAATTTCCTTAATTATTTCAATAATCTGTGTCCCAGGAATGTGTTATTAAAGATACTGTTAAGTACATAAAACCCAATAGATAGAAGCAGGGTATGAAAATGAGAAACATATCCATTAACTTTAGTTTGGGTATCAAGAAAAGAGCACCAAACTTCATGCTAGGTGATCTGCCTCCTATTTTGGGTTCTTAGTTAAGAAGCGTATGTCATCTGGCCTGTCCAGTCCTCTGGTTCCCACAGTAAAATAGCAACCACAACACACTTTGTGTGTGTCAGACACTGTTCCAAGTACTATGATTATGTTAGTTACTTAATCTCTCAATAGCCTTATGGATATATTCTATTATCCATATTTTTAAAATAAGAAAATGGAGGCAGAGTGAGGTTTCGTTACCTATTTACTGGATTAGATTATAGACCATACAGTTATGGAGTTTATGCTTTTAGTTACTGTGGAGGTGACTAACTTGATGTTTTCAGTAAGCATAAAGGAAGTTGGTGGGAGTGGTATGGGAGATCATGAGGCACCTCTATTCCTCCCATTCCCACCTCTGTGATCCAGGTTCTTGCCTTCTTCCTCAGGTACAATAACATCAAAAACAGAGAGTTGTGTGTAGTCATGCATAGCCTCAAAAGAGGAATATGTTCTGATAATGTATTTTGGGACAGTTTTGTAATTTTGTGAACATCATAGAGTGTACTTCCCCAAACCCAAATGTTAGAGGGCAATCATTTGATGTGTCCTCTTGTTGCAATCAAGAGATATGTGGAAAACCCGAGCTGTATAAGGTTGCTGCTGCTACCATGGCATATTTGTTTGATGGAATTTTTTTATAAAAATATATCTACCCTAAAGTAATGTTAAAAAGTATAGCAGAATAAAAACATAAACCAGTAACAGTCATTAATTACTATTGTCAAGAATTATGTAGTGCACCTAACTGCATGCTGTGCTTTCATGCTACAGGCAGCACAGGTTTGTTTACGCCAGCATTGCCTCACACACATGAGTAATGAATGCACCATTGCTATAAGGTTGTTGCCAGGTGATGGGAATTGTTTGGATCTGTCATAATCTTAGGGGACCACCATCCCGTATGCAGACTATCATTGACTAAAACATTTGCTATGCAGTGCGTAACTGTAATTTGGAAAATTTACTCCTGCCAGGTTGATAACTCACACTACAAAGTTTCTGTCCTTCTGAAGCCTAAGCAGAAGGATTCTATGATGGCGGCAAATTGAGCTGAATAGCTAACACTTTATACAGTTGAATTACAATTTTTATTGAATCAGAGAAGTGATTGGAATGAACAAGGATAGTGAGTTCAAGCTTGTGTCAGATCATTTGGCGAACTTTTACAATAGGAAATATAAGCAGTGTCTGACTCCCTAGTTGTCAATTTATCTATGAGGGTCTTTATTACAAGAACAGTGCCCCGGTTCATAGAGTTGCAGCCCTGGTGACCTGGTTCCTTTCCAGCACAGCTCAGGATGTTCTTACAAGTTTGATTGTACTGGAATTCATGTTGACTTTCTTCCCCACCAAAGCTATGCACATTCTTCCTTTTCTCTTTTGTCTCACTCTTAAGTGTGGGCAGAATTATACCAAGGGTAGATAAGTTTCTCTCACTGAAGCTAGGACCAAAAATGAATTTATATAGAAAAAAATGATACAATTGGCTTTAGAGTTTATGCTTCCATGAACATTATAATTCTGTGATGTAATGCTAGGGCATTCAGTCAGGTTCTATGGATAGAGTTATATCCCGAAGGAGGCCTTGGTTTGGTGGGGAAAAAACACAAACCTGGAGACCTAGGAGGTTTCCTTACAAATGTTGACCCTGATGATTTTGGGTCATACAGTCTTAAGTAAGTCACTTAATTCTAATGTTTCTTGTCTATAATATGGAGAAAATAATAATTACTTTGCATTATTGTTATGACAAAATTAAGTAATATAGTATACATATTTTGCAGCTCAATGGATAATAATCATTATTGCCAATTGTATTTATAAAATTACTTCTATGGGGAACTATAGAGCTAGATTCCAAATAAGTGACTTCCATCCATGGTATTTGTAACAATTTCTGTTTGTAAATGGGGGTTATTCATGTGTTATTGCAAACTATTCCCCTTTGTTTAGTATTTTACTCTAGGTTAAAGAAAAATGAAGCAAAGAAATTACTCTGGCCTTAGTCACAGAACTTATGTACATCTTACATAAAAAACAATAAATAATTAACATTCTGATGAAGATTTAGTGAAACAACCCTAACGATAAAAAGGTGCACACACACACACACACACACACACACACACACACACTGTTCTCACAATAGACTGTTCCAAAGCCTTCCACTTTTAACCTATCTTAATACCACCTTCCCACCTTCATCTTCTTGATCAGAAGCTGTCATTGGCATCACATTTTGATTAGACCTCAAAGGTAAAGAAAATGGCTCCACAACACATAAACACTGTTAACTTATCTTTTGACACCTATGACCTAGAAAGATAGACTGAGCCCCAAAATGGAGTTTTCTAGATTTTTTCCATTAACACATAAACAGGTGTGGGTTTATCAGATTAGCTAGTTATATGTAGGTGTTGAATTGTGAGGCAGTAGGAAAAAAAAAATGGGACTTGGGTGGAAAAAAACAACATTAGCACCAGAGGTGAACAGCCTCCTGCACACTTATGCCTGTGACAGGTAAAACCAGGGGCCTGGATCTAGTGCCCTGGGCAATCATTATCGACTGATTCTAATGTTCTTTTTATAACTTTTCATATTATTAATATATGACTCAATAACTAGAGGTCATAAGGTATTTTGGCTAAAAAAGTCCCCTGTGATAAAACGGCATCCATGTTCTGATGAAATATTTCATTATGTGGATAGAATTTTTACATTAGTGCTGTGACTGTAGGGGGAAAATGAGATATAAAAGTAAAGTTATTATTTATTTATACTCCACCTTGTTCCAGAGAAGATTTAGAATAGAAACTAAGGCAATTATCTGATCATGCAAGCAAAAGCAACAAAAAGAGCAAATAATCTAGGTTTTATGAAAAGAAGCTTTATACACATAGACACTCATATTTATATTCAAAACTTAAATTTTTAGGTTTGTATTGCATATACTTAAGTTTAGGAAAACAAAATTGGGTGAGGAAGAACTGCTAATGAGATGGTAAATTATCTCTTGCTGTGATTTGAAGTACATCATTTCCCTATAAAGTTGACAGAGACAGTTTATGGTTGGGTACAAACTTTTAGGGAGGGAGAAAGTTTATCTTTTTTTTCCTCTTCCTCCAAAGATCCCCAAATAACATGTCCTCACCCACTAGACCTGCACTGCCCAGGGCAGTAGCCCCTACCACATATGGTCACTGAGGTCTTAATATGTGGCTAGAACATGCAAAGATGTGCTGTACATGTAAAATGAACATCCAATTTATGGGACTTAGTATGAAAATGTAAACTATCTCACTATTATTTTCACAGTGATTATATATTAAAATAATATTTTATAAATGTGAATTAAAATAGACTTATGGAAATTAATTTACCTACTTATTTTTTTATGTGATGCTAGAAAATTCACAGTTATGCATGTGCCTCTAATCTGTTCCTTGCATTATGTTTGTATTGGAGTATCCTGGGTTAGACATGCAATTTAGGCATAGAACCCCATAAGGGTGTGAGCTATAATGGAGGTAAAGAGAATCAGAACATCCCTGTTATGAGTTTGACTAAAAGACACTTTCACCAGCTTCAGGGAATATGGCATGGGGCACGGGGCATATCCACAAAGATAAAAGGAAAATACAGTAAATAATTCCACTTCCAGGGTCTGTTCCCTTCTGCAGAGGAAACTGACTGTACTTGAATATGATTCTATTCATTGGTTATTGATTTATTTTTAATTCTAGAGGGGATGGTTATGCCATTGTGTCAATATCTCCTGGAAGAAATTATGGCTGCTGAAGGAGCCAGCCTGACCCCCTCCCCATTGCCTTTGGAATACAACCACATTATTTAGCAGAGGGCAGACAATTCATTTCCTACCTCCGCTCTGCCCTTATTAGTTGGCCATCACCTAACCTCTCTCAACCTTGGTTTACTCATGCATTCCAAACTTTCACGTTTGATGATTTCACAAAGCATGCAGGAACACTTTTTGGCTCATGGGATAATTTACTGTCAGCTTTATTCAGTATAAGAGACTATACCCAAATCTGCCTACTCACCCATCTTCTGCTTTTTTCTAGAACCAAAAAGACAGTGGGAATCTAATTCTCTCAAAGGCGTCCTGGTTGAGGAAAGCACGTTAGTTTAGGAGATTCCTGTCTCTGTTCTCCAAACTGGGCCTAAACTGGTTGCTATGGCAACACAAGCCCTAGAAACTTGATATGTCTCCTTTAATACATCTTACTTTGAGAAACCTATAAAAACAATATTTCTGTATAATGCCAGCATCCAATTCATTTTAATTTAAGGTTGATGCCAGTTACAAAAGAAAGATCCATCAAAATAATATTAAATATATATATATACACACACGCATACCCAAACCTTTAGGAAACAAGGCCCTAGGTAGAGTAAGGAGGAAGGAATGGCTATATTAGAGAGATACCTGCAGAGCTGTCAATCTACAAGTGTTTGACAGTGGGAAATTTCCTTGGCCAAGAGAAAAATCTCTGAGAGATTTAAAGATTCTATTGAAATTCACACTGCGAATCACCATTCCCCACAAAGGCCCCTTAAGCTGAGACAGTGAATGAACACAAGTCTCCCTAACTGGGCGAGAGCTGACAGCCTTGGCACCACTCTTCATATTCTAGCCGCCTCTCCTGTCAGCTGTTGAGCCTGTGGGACCCTTGAAGACCTGGGGAGAGGCAGGCAGAAGGCTTTTCTCAAGGCCTGGTGAACTCTCTGCTGGGCTATAAGCTAAAATGTTCACTCAATTCAGATTCCCCTGTGCTTCAAAACAAAAAAAAAAACAAAAAACAAAAAACAAAAATAAAACCTGATTTCAAATTCACTTTAGGATTTAAAATCTATTATTTCATTCATTTGAGTTCTTCACACCCCTGAAACTCTCTTCTTTTAATCACCTTCCACGGGCATTCAAGTACCACCAGTGATGGACCAGCAAGATTGCTCTTCACTGCTAACGCCGCCTGAGAGCAGATTGCTTTTATTGCTCTCCTCATCAGCTCTTTCTGTTCTCAGCTCTCATCTGATTCCCTGCACACATACACATACCCTTTGATGGTTCCTCTCCCACTGGCCTTGACATGTCTTTCTGCTCATTTCATTGTTCAACATATTTGTGAAAGCACTAGATTGAAAACCCAGAAATCTGGGTTCTGTTCCCAGATTTTTTGTACTCTGTACCCATGACCTTGAAAAGGAATGATTTGTTTTTTTCCTCCTGTCTAGGATTTGGTAAATATTAGTGTGATATAATAGATTATATATTTGGGATGACAATGAATTGCATGGAATTGGGTCTTTGCAGAAAGCCCCCTTAATCATGGATTAGGAGATCTGGTTTCTCATGCTAGCCCTAAACCTAAATGCAAATGGGAAGCAAAAAATGAATGATGTGGTAGTAACTGAGAAAATGAGAATGAATATACCAACTTTGCTACTTTAGTAATCCAGATTAAATATGACAGGATTGCAGATCAAAATTGTATATAATAAGTAATAATTTGCAAGGATGTTATGTAGGATTTGAACATTTATTAACTCATTTTTAATTCTTTGACTGTTGTTACTAAAAATAATTTTAAAAATATAGTCACGTTTCACAGTCTCTCACTGAGTCTCTTCCATTGAGGGTGAAGACTGAAAAGGATAATAGTGCATGGTGCCAGAGAAAGGCAGATGTGGCAAGCATAGGGCTGTAGATTATTAGTCACTTAGGGAGGTATTCCATGCAAACCTCTAAGCCAGTCTCCATTACAAATTTCTAAGCAACAGTGTATGGCTACATATCAAGAATTACATCCCTGGGGACAGTCATGTCTTACAGGTTATATATTATGTCAAGATGTCTGTAGCCCACCTAACAGTTGCTGCAGGGATTGCCAGCTGCATCCCTCCATGAGAACAAATTACAAACACTTAGATGCTTTATATTTCTTTTTTTTTTTTTTTTTTCTGTGCTGCTTACTGGAGGGAAAGCAACATCCTGCTCAATACAAATGATTCTGTGCAAAATCTCTCTTTTTTGAAGTCGTTTTGAAAGTACAAAAGTTAAGTTTGTGTGTGTAGCAGACCTAATTATTTCCTTTCCCATTACTATTGTTGAAGCATCTTTTGAAGTAGATATGTCTCTGAACAGTTGTCTATAAAGTGAGTTTTGTCAATTTTCTATACGAAATATTATTTTTCCCATTATGTATCATTTAAATTAAGTTTAATTCAGCAAACATCTTCTGAGAGCCTATTATATGTCCAGCACTGTGCTGAATGTATAGGCCTTGGAGATGAATGAGATGCAGCTGTTGCCTTCAAGAAGCTAGCAATCTAGCCAGAAAATCAGTCAGAAATTAACATGGGTGTAATGTGATGCATGCTGTAATGAATGAATGAAAAATACTATAGAGGCAAAAGAGAGAGGGTAATTAATTCCACTCATCAGGGTCAGGACAACCTTCACAGAAATGAAATTGGAGCTGGGCTTTGAGGCTTCACAGGATGCTGTACAATTTTTCCACATATGAAGAGTAAGAGGAAGTTTAGTTCAGGCAAAAAGAATGCAGAGTTAAAGGCACAAAGGGTGCAAAGACAAATTTTGAGGAGTAGAGTGGCAAAGAAAGACTAGAAAAGTGCTGTGACTTCCCTGTGTGGAGAAGGATGAGCAGGGCAGTGGAAAGTAGTGAATGGCCACATTCTGAGCACCCCTCTGTGTCCTGTCAGCCTGCACCCAGCGAATCTTTTAAGACAGCATTTAGATGATTTTTACAAATGTAATTCTGATGACACAGAATGTACCACACACAAAAGGGACTAAAACCAGAGAAATTAATTGGTAGAGATGGTGTGTATCTGAAATGGCAGTGGGGCTAAGACAGGGGAAAGGAAGGCAAGAGACATTTTAGAAGCAAGGTGGAGAAGACAAGGTGATCGCATTTCTGAATGAACAAGAGACAGACATGGAGTGACTTCCTCAAGTTTTTCTGACTTGGAGGACTAGGTGGGTGAAGATGCTTTTGACAGAAATATGAAACACTGGAGGTGGAAATATTTAAAGAAAAGACAGTTAATTTAGCTATGAAGATTGGCAATTGGGGGTGCTTTTTGAAGCATCCAAGTAAGAGGTCCAATGAGAAAGTATAGGATTCATGAGACAGGTCAGGACCAGGGGCACAAATTTGGAAATCATCAATGTGTAGGTGGGAGTTGCAAATCTGTTAGCAAATGACAATAACAAAAATGACCTTCTCATAAGGTAATAAAAATAATGACTCTAGAACTTCAGTATACCACACACTTTAGGGGCAGGTGGAGGGAGAAAAAGAGGGGCTATTGAAGAAAACATAAAATTTGTGGTCAGTGGAGCCAATTAATGAGATTATATCTCAAAATTAGAATGCAAACGAAGTGATGTTTTTCAAATTATTTTATATAAGCTTAAATAGCCAAGGTGGTGCACATTCAGTGAAGGAAATGGCTCACAGTAGGTAGACCTGGATTCTTTTCCTCAGGCTACCACTTGTTCTCTGTGGGATCTGGGAAAATGGAATAACATTTCTAAGTCTCAGTTTCCTCATACAGAGAAAAGGGTTTGTCATGGAGATGAATTAGAAAAAAAAAAAAAAAAGTATATAATGCACCAGGAAAATGTATGTAACATACAGAATAGGCAGTTGACAAATGATTGTTCCTTCTAGTGCCAGAGATTGTGGTTAGAAACAGGAGAGTCTGAGTATCAGTTAGGGCTGTATTGCATCAATAATACTGGTGAAGAACAGCTAAGCCCATGGGCTTTAGTGAAAGTTGAAGCCAAGATGTTTACTGCTTCTAAGTTCATAGTTGCAAAGAGTATTATCTCAGGATGTTCCTTGATGCTATAACAAAATACCATTGACTGGGTAATTTACAAAGAACAAATTTATTTATCATACTTCAGGAGGTTGGAATGTTCAAGATTAGGGACACAACAGGTTTGATAAAGGCTAGTCAATACTTCCAAGGTAGAATCTTAAAAATTGCATCCTCAGGTAGGAGTTGGAGGGAATATCATTCCTCTCCTGGCAAAAAAGTGGAAGAGCCTGCCTTTTGAAAGGCCTGTGAACCTTTCAATAGAGGCCCTAATCCATGAAGTATGCCCTCAGGTCCTACACACATCTCATCAGGTAGCACCTCCCAACATTGTTGCATTGGGTATTATATTTCCAACACATGAATCTTTGTCAGAGACTTATTCAAACAATGGCAGGTACCCTTTGAGTTCAGCCTGTGTCTGGAGGCTGGGATAGTTGTTGACATAACTATGTCAGCACCTGCAGAAGGTATTGGCAGGTAACGAGTTAGCAGATATGATTGAGGCATGCACTTAGGGTCTCCTATAGGGCTAAATGTTGGGGGATGCAGTGCAGTTAAGGCAAAATTCTTCCCCCAGAGAACTTAGAAGCTAGTTAGAGTAAAGTGGTACATAGATGCAATTACGGAATTATAGCAGGCTCAGCATTTAGGTATTAAAGAGAACCAGGAACTTGGAGGATATGGGTGAGAGGTAGGAGGGAGACCGAAAGAGACTTTAGACTTTAGGAAACCCACTTCCCAGAATTCAGAAGTGAAGATAAGTATATCTCAAACTCCGAGAGAATAAATGAAAAACTAAATAAGAGAGTCTAAATTCCATATTCCACTTCTGTGATCACAAATTCCCAGTGAAGCATCAAAAGAAACCAAAATGGTGAATTGTTGAGAGTGTTAACAGAGGATGGGAGAGCAGTTACTGAGATCAGGGGTCTCTGATGACCTCATGACTGTGGCATGCCCAGTTCCTGGGAATGTTTCTGTGCAAAGGCACAGGATGCCTAGTTGCTGTAGCAATGCCCTGCATGAGGAGACTCTCTGCAAGAGCCCTATCAGTTCTAACCTTGATCTCAGGCACACAGCTCTCAGGAAGGAAGGAATTCTTATGCTAGACAACCACAATGTTTCACCACATTGTTTTTGCCCACCTTACAGTAACTTTAAACAAGGGACTTTTTTGAAAGCTACACAAAGTTCCTAACACTGCACTTTGCAACTATGGATTGCAACTGTGGAAAAGTTACATAGGATGGCCTAGTTTCTATAACTTCTCTGAATACAAAGAATAATGGTTACATAGTCTTTAACCTGATAATGAGACATATATAAATAAAGATTGCTGGCATAACTCTTTAGATCTGCATCTCCATCAGAGAGCAGAGCTCCACCTGATCCCAACTGAATCTTCAAGATCTGTGTCTGTGAATCTTTATTTTCCAATCCCCTTTCGTCCCTTGACAGGCCTGAGAGTTTGGTCATGCTGGTGGCAACAGTGAATTTCCCTTTCACAGGTGTTACCTTGCATTTACCTAGCATCATCTTCCTTTGTCTGATACTAAGATCAGGATGCATCATGCTGTTCCTTTCTACAGAGATTCCTAAGCAGTGCCCCACCTGCAGCCTGAGTATGTATAGCTGAGGGTAAGGATTAGCACTTCACCATGCTCTTTATAGCTCTTGGGATCAAGCTGGACACTCAGCAAAAGGAAAGAAGCCCCATACATGCCATTGGGGTGTGCAGGTTCACTAAAAGAACAGCAGTATGCTGTCCTGAATATACTGTATGGCACATTATCTGCAGGGTTCTAAGGTCCCTTGGGAGTACAATTTTATCCCTTCCTATGGCACAGGTACCTGCAAAGACCCAGGATTTATGAGCGCTGTGAAGATTAACAAATTTCAGTGACAAAAATGAGGTTATAAAGCAAGCACTCATTTGAATCCTCTGCATTTCACAACATGCTAATTTTTATTTAGATTAAAAATATGCTTCCTTCTCGAGACTCGTTTTCTCACATAAGCTTCCTCACAGGATTTATGTAAGCATTCTATGAGATAAAATATTTGAGGGTGCCTAGCTCAGAGCCTAGCATATGATCAGTGTTTAATAAATATCTATCGACTTTGAATCTGAAACCCCTCTTCCAAGATCTTGTTGTGTTGACATCTGCTGTCAGGCTCATGAGTCCATATAAATACCAATGAATCCCAAATTTAAATCTCCAGCCTAGATTTTTCTCTGAAGTCTCAACTCTTATATTTCACTGCCTACTAAATATCTCTGCTAGGTTATCTCAATAAATACCGCGAGCTCAAGATATCAAAATAGGAACTCAATCTATCTCCCACTTTCTTTCTTTATGCTTCATCGTTTTAGTTGAAGGCAAATCCATCCTTCCTGTTATATAAGCCTGAACCTCAGGACGACTTGACTCACTTCCTAATTGTCAGAGAGTCCACCATTATCAGGTAGCTCTCCTTTCAAAGTACATCCAGAATTTGACCACCTCTCTCTTTTCACTACTCCAAACTTTATCCTACTCCAAGCCTATGAATATTTGTCTATACTAACCCCAGGATTTCCTAACAGGATTCTGATCTTTAACTCTGGCTCCCAATAGCTATTCTTAACAGCACAACCAAAGTGATCTTATAAAGCATATAAGAATGTGAATTAATCATTTAAGGTCCTAATGCAAGTTCATGAATGTATTTTCTACTTTTTGCCTTTTTAAAATGTGAATATCATCAAGCAAGAATGAAAAAAAGGGATATATGGAAAACCAAAATAGAATAGTGTAGGTGAGAAAATGTGAGTAAAAGGTCAAGATAACTACCACTGAATGCCCCCCAAAATTAAGGATCGTGAAGGCTCTGAAAGAATCACTGGGGCTGGGCATGGTGGCACATGCCTGTAATTCCAGTGACACAGGAGGCTAAGGCAAGAGGATCACAAGATCAAGGGCAGCCTCAACAACTTAGCAAAACCCTGTCTCAAAAATAAAATTTAAAAATATCTGGGTATAGCTCAGTGGTAGAGGAACTTTAGGTTCAATTCCCAGTACCACAAAAAAGAAAGAAAGTAATTTTTGTTAGTTTTAATTTTTGTCACTGTGGTGAAAAGACCTGTCAGGAACAATGTAAAAGAGGAAAAGTTTATTTAGGGCTCACGGTTTCTGATGTCTCAGTTCATAGACTCCATTGCTCTGGGCCTTAGGTGAAGCAGAACATCACAGTGGGAGAGTATAGTGAAGGAAAGCAGCTCAGAACAGCCAATCAGGAAACAGAGCTGCACTCATCAGGAACAAAATGTCAACTCCAAAGACGTGCCCCCAGTGCCTCATCTCCTCCAGTCACACCCTATCTGCCTATGGTTACACCTAGTTAATCCCCATCAGTGGATTAACACCCTGATTAGACAGAGACTCTCATAACCCAATCATTTCACCTCTGACCATTCTTGTACTGTCCCACACATGAGCTTATGGGGGACACTTCATATCAAAATCATAACAGATGGATTGCTGGATTTGACCACTATGGAATTGCCAGTGATGTTGAAAAAGAACAGTCTCAAAAGAGAAGTAAAAAGATATCAGTTTGTGAAGGTTTACAAAGAACGTGACTGGAAATGCAAAGAGAACTATGGGGAAATCGTGGAGAGTTTGGTGATAAAGGGAGTGGCAGAAGTGAGATGGCTGTAAAGCGCACACTGAAGAGCTGGGTCACCAGTCTTTATTAACAATGTGTCTCTCAGTGAGTACCAGCACCTTCCAGACTCTCTGTGTTTTGCTGTCTATCCTAAGTTCCAGTGCCTCATTTGATCCCTGTTTTATTCTGTCCTCTTTTTATGTTTTTACAAAGCCTTAGTGAGACTCTCTGCATGTGAATTCACTTTGTCCCAAAAGTCAGCCAGATCTATTTTATGCAGCCTGCGCATTAGGTGCAACCCCCATTCCCTACTCCACTCTACCCCTTAAAATATGCAACTAGCACAAGTCAGCAACTGTTAGTGGGAGAATTCTGCCAAGTGGGTATTAAGAGGATAATTTATACTTTACCTTTTGAGATAAATGCACCTGAAGGTAGAAGGTAGTGACAGAAGTGGAGAGACTGAAAATGTGAGAGGGAGGACAGGGGAAGCTACCGATAGAGATGGTGATGAGAAAATGACGGGTAGGATCAGTAACTATGGTGAAATCTGAACAAGTTCCCCAGGGAAAAAACTGAGTGCATATTAGCTTTGGTGAGTTTGAACTGCAGCAAGGAGAGTAGCTAGTGAAGATCGCTTGGCCAGATCTCCAGGGTCCCTCCAGCTACCAGACCACCTCTTCTGAACCTACTTCTTTGACTTCCCTCTTTTCACATTTCCTCCTCCCCCTTGAAAACACCTGACTCCAACTTGCCGGTTGACCTGGCCTCAGCTTGCTCTTCTAATTGGATGCAGGAGGTCACCAGTGTCCCAGGTCCACCAACACAGAGGCACTTTTTGGTGGTTGTTTGCTGTGCCATGGATGGCAACTTCAAGCAGAGGTGAAGGTATTCTGAAGAGTCATTGTTCCTTTCCTCAAAATATTTTTAACTGGACAGAAGTGGAATTATGATACCTTTTCTCCCTACTCCCAAACCAAAGACTTCTTTTCCAGAAAAAAAAAAAAAAATACTAAACAAAGAACAGCAGCACCCCTTGGCTCCTAGAGCATTGTATGGCCAGGACATTACTTAAAATCTCCTGTGATCGTGAAATATCTTTCAAGCTGAAAATCTGTTTTTATTTTTCTCTTCCTTCATTAACTGATTGTTGGTGCCAAAATAATTGTGTTCTGGACACACTTCTCCAAAAGACACTTGAGCTTCCTTTTCCTCTCTTCTCAATGAGCACTTCCAGTAAATGCCATGATTAAAATGCACAAATTAGCTTCATCAGAAATCATCACATCTCAAGACTCAAGTTCAAAGGTGCAATGTTTGAGAATTAGAAATTGTTTCCCTTGTTGTTATGCATTTCTCAATCAGTTTTGGTTTACAGAAAATATAAGCCTTATCACAAGATATGCAATTAAGAATGAGGTAGATTTTTCTTTCTGGATATCCTTGATATTTTAAATATGATAAATTTTAGTTATAAGATTGAATTTTTGTTTCACTCATGGTAAATTTCTACTTCTGCTAGGAGGATCTTCAGGACTCATTGATACTGTCCAGTGATCCTGGACATGCAACTATTATCCTTTGTCCATACTGCTGTGCTTGAATAGGTACAGAATTATTCTTAACTTCATTGACAAAGGTGCCCCATATGACCAAATTCTTCAGTTAGCTACATATTATTGAATATTTCATGGCTGTCCTTTGAAAGGTAGTGCCAATGCTGTGAAGCCTCAGTACAAAATCAAATCAATATAAACTCTCTGCATTTGCTAAATTTATAGTTCCAGTTGTGTGTTTGTGATCTAATAAAGACATTCAGCTCTTGGAAGTACTTTTAATTCTTAATTTGGTTCTAATAGTTGTGAGGTGGGTGATTACTGGAAGAGACTCATTTTTCATCTTCTCTTTGAAAATATAATAGGGGAAGGACAATTTTATGGAGATACACTATAGAATAAATGCAGGAAATATCAAAAGCAATTAAGGCAGCAGGATATGTACACGGTGTGGCAAGATGAAAAGTGGGAAATGGATGGAGATTCTGCAGAAACAGCAACAGAACTCTAAGCTGAGCCCATGCACTTCAGATATAGTGTTTCTGCAGGCTCAAGAGACTCTTCCATAAAATGTGCCCAATGCTGGAAATACTTAGAGAGCATACAAAAGTTCAGTGAAGGTGTTCCTCACATCTCATTAATTCAGAGCACTAGTTCAAAGTTTGTGACCAGAAAATTAAAAGAAAAAAAAAGTTTAGAAAATTAATGCTGCCAATAAAATACGATCATTAGGGGAACTGTGATAAGTTATACAAGAAAATGGTGTATAAGGATTTCAGCATATTCATAATATGGAAATGCAATTCCTGGCTATAAATGAGGTTTCCTTATATAATAAACCAAATTCAAACAGGATCTCTAATTTGAAAACACTTGGGTAGTGATTAGCAGAATTATTTTGAACTCTTCTGGACCAAAGCTGCCTTTCATTTTAAGGCCTAATTTAGACATTAACTGATTTTGATGGGTTTGCCTTCCTGAGACGGAATCTGTGATTCTTAACTTTTTCCCCCTTATCAACAACAACTTAATTATCAATTAATATTTATCAATTCCACAAATATCCATGTCATTGCTCATTTATTTACCAAAGATGACTTGTTATTGCTTATCACATTTGAATCAGAGTATTTACAAGTTTTAATGAAAGACTCTTAATTTGTGTTGAGTGTTGAACCTATCTTTTTAAAATGTAGTTTTGATTAGAAGGGGTTGCATTTGTAGCTTCTCCCTAATCCTCTTGCTTTTAAAATAGGATATCAACTTCTAAAAGATTTACATATCTGCACTACATTCAGTTACATGACATCCAACCTACCCGTTTCCCATATATATGCATAAGAGAAAAAGTAAGGGACAGAGATAAATCTCTCTGCCTATATAGAAATATTATAGGGCTCATTTTGCCAGATATATGAATTTTTAAGATGTAATTTTTAATAAATTGGGTTATATTCAGACAAATGTTGTACGATGAAGCAATGAGACCAATGCAGTAGAGTATTGCATGAAAGTACAAGTAATGGTATGAATAGATCTTTCAGCATGGTGCTGAGCAAAAGAAATCTTATTCCATTTAGTTTAAGTACATGAAAGAGAAAATTAATCTAGGCTGGTAGAAATTAGAAGAGGAGGATGATTGCAACAAAATATTATAGGGGTTTCTGAGTGATGGCAATGCTTTTTCCAGATCTTGCTGTAAACTTATGAACTTATGAGAATGCCCCAAGCAGTATAAGTATGGTCACTGAACTTTAGTATATATTATTCTTTTGTATAAGTGTGCTTATATTTTGTATATAATAAATTGATATATGTGTGTGTGAAACATACATATATATGTATATGTATATAGTGGTTTAGATGTGGTGTCCTCCAAAAGCTCATGAGTAAGCCAATGCAAGAAGGTTCAGAGGAGAAATGATTGGGTTGTAAGAGTCCTAACCCAATCAGTGAATTAATCCTGTAATAGGGAATAACTGAGTGGTAACTGAAGTGGTAAGGTATAGCTGAAGGAGGTGGATTGGAGCGTGCTTCTGGTATATATTTGTATCTGGCTAGTGGGGTCTCTCTCTCTCTCTCTCTCTCTCTCTCTCTCTGCTTCTGGATCACCATGTGAGTTATTTCCCTCTACCACACTCTTCCACCATGATGTCCTGCTTACCTTGAGCCAGAGGAATGGTGTCTGCTGCCTATGGATTGAGACTGCTGAAACTATGAGCCCTCAATTAAACTTTTCTTCCTTTAAAATTATTTTGGTCAGATCTTCTAGTCACAGCAGTGAAAAAGCTGACTAAAACAATGTACACACACACATATACACACATATACACACACACTTATAATGTATTATAAAAAGACTGAAAAAATAATTTTAGTGTAAACATGAAGATTTCTGATCTTGTAGACTGAGTCAACTCCCATAGAACTTTGTTAAGATTCTACTGGGAATCAGAAAATAAGGTATTAAATGAAATTCTTAAATGCCCTTTTGAAAATGTATCTGGAGACTTTTGAGAGACAATAGTTGGTACATCGAATAGATGTTGTGAAGCAAAAATAGAAATATATTCCTATTGTCTCTTACCATCAAGCCTTGATTATTTTGACCTCTCTCATCTGAAATGAGGTTATATCCCCACAAATGTGTTTTTTCATTAAAATATGTTCACTAAGATAAAAGTAATTATCAAATTTAATTAATATTTCTTCATTGGTTATGAAGAATTGAGATATTGATTTGAAAAATACCTGAGTACAATTAGTGTAGTTATATTATACATAAGCTTATGATTTATAATCATATCTCATATGCCTATAACCTGTTATATATCAAACTTGGTTTTGAACTAATTCCAGCCTTGGTTTGGTATTTGTTTTTAATCCCAAGCATCATAAATTATTCTTTTACATGACCACATTTATTGAGTGCATTTTACTTAGGGGAAAAGGCTGGGTTGGGCAGTTCAAAGACCAAAGTCTTTATTTAGAACTAGAACAAGAACTGTGGAGAAAACAGTAGCCACACTACAGAATATCTCTGGTTCCTTTTGTCAAATCTTCAAGAGTATATTTAAGAAAGTTCTTTGTCTAATCCAATGGGCTTCTACTCTTACCTTCCCCACCCTCCCTTGTTGTGGGTTAACCTTCACATATCAAAGAGAACCTTTAATAGGATCCTAATTAGAATAAGTTGTACTCCATTTATGTAAAATATGCCAAATACATTCTACTATCATGTATAACTAAAAAGAGCAAATAAAAATAAAATGAAATAAAGGCCTAGCTAAATCTGTCGTATCTAGAAGAAGTATTCTCAAAGAGAGATTTGCCTTTTGCTCCTGGTTTAACTTCCAATGTTGCAGAGACATGTTAAAGTAGCCCTAAATGGTGGCTGGCATTGGGCCAAGAGGTGGTGCATAATTAGTGTTAATATGGCGTGATCTCTTATGACCTTTTGCCTAATTAGTTAATGTCTCCTTTGTGCTAGTGGTCAACAGATGTTCCTCATTCTTGATTGGTACCTGGCACATGCTCCAATCGTGCTACTTAATCCTAAGCTGATTGGCTGCCTTAGGGTATATAAGACATTCTCTTCGCCTGGGAGAAGATCGCAGATGGCAGAACACAGGACTAAGCAGACAACTATAGGTCTCAGATCGCAGATTGCAGAAGGAGGGACTAAGAACACACCTTTAGGTCATGGGTCGCAGATCGCAGATCGCAGAAAGAGAGACTAAGAAGACACCTCTAGATCGCAGGTTGCGGGTTGCGGGTTGCAGGCTGCATGCCGCACGCTGCATCTCCAAGAAGACTCACTTTTAAGAAGCACTAGACCTTTGATAAGTGTAGCCTCTCTGAAAGAGTAGCACCTCTAAAATTAAGCAAATTCTCTCTTCCTCTAAGCAAAGCCTCTCTTCCTCTAAGCAAAGCCTCTCTTCCTCTAAGCAAAGTCTCTCTTTTTCTAAGCAAAGTCTCTCTTCCTCTAAAACTTCCTCTAAAAGCAAGTAAGCCTCTCTTCCTCTATAAACTAGCAAACAAGCAAGCAAGCAGGGAAGTAGTCCAGATAAAGATAATAAAAGTAGTTCATTCCCAGTCCACCTCTGATAAATTTCCATGGGATTGTTGCTGCGGGCGGCAACACAATGTAACTTCGAATCCCAAACAGAATATCAAAAAGATTCTTCACTCTCAACTGTGATCTGTCAGGGTGCTATCCTGGTTGGGGAGCTCAGAGAGGTTGCTTCTAACCAGAATTGTTCCATATTGTAGCAATAGGATTTTAAACCAAGCTTCTACATGTTTCCCCCTAAGCTCAAGGAGAAACAAGTAAGAAATTACCAAGTAGTCTATGTTCTCTAAATCTCTCAGTAAACACTAAATGCAAAAACCCCATACCTATCATCACTTGAAGATTTGGAATACTTTCCTTTCTATATAGTGTATTCATTTTATTTGTTTTTTTGTTGTTGCTGATGGGTTCTTTTGTTGTTGTTTGTTTGTTTTTGTGGTGCTGGGGATTGAACCCAGAGCCTTGTGCTTATGAAGCAAGCACTACCAACTGAGCTATATCTCCAACCTGTATTCATTTTATTGATTGGTTAGTTGGTTGATTTTGCATGAAGTCATACTCTCAACAAATAATTATTACCAAAAAATGATGTATGTAAAATTGTAAATAATTATTAAATTATTATGATTTAGTTAAATCATAGTCATATAGAAGCAATGGGGTCTATATCAAAATTATATTTTCAGATATAGGCATAAATCTTTTAAATGCATGAAAGAAGATGTTGGGGGAAAGTTTCTACTATTTCCAAATATCTTTATACTGGGATGGATTATATTGTATTTTAGTCATTAGCCTAATGGAAATAAATGTATTTGTCTACTACTTATCAGAAGTTGTGTTTTTCATAGTTTTAGTATCTAGGGATTAACCAAAAACATAAAAACGTAAAATATAAGGTTCCAGATATAAACTTCATAGGTTTTTAAACTGTCCACTACTCTGAATAACATGAAATTTCATATGATACAACTAACTGGGCTGCCCAAGATGTGAATCATCCCTTTGTCCAGTGTATCCACACATACATACCACCCACCTGTTAGTCACTGAGTAGTAGTTTTCATTATCAGATTGACTATCACAACATCATAGTGCTATTATTAAGAAAGCCTTTTTTTTTCCTTAACAGTGACCCCAAAGTCCAAGAGCAGTAATGCTGGCAATTTGGATATGTAAAAGATAAGCAGTTAAATTCTTCTTTTCAGGGAAAAGGTGAAAGTTCTCAATTTAATAAGGAAAGAAAAAAAATTGCATTGCTGAGGTTGCTAAAATCTGCAGTGAGTTATTGTTGTTAGTGTCTTTCTGTGCTGAATTTATAAATTGAACTTCATCATAAGTAGTAGGTTAGGAAAAATCATAGTATACAGGGTTCATTACTATCCACAGATTTCAGGCATCCATTGATGATATTGGTACTTATGCCTCATAAAAATTAGGGGGAAGATACTTACAGTAAATATAGCTAGGACATATGAACTAAAAGCTCCATTTTATAAATTAAAAATGGTGAGGTCATCTTCAGTCACTTTCATTCAATGATCTTGCATTTATAGAGGTCTATAATAATCCTGTGTAAGTTTCTGACAGAATTTAGGGGTTTTCTTTTATATAAGAGAAACTTCATTCTCTTTGGGTCAACTGTATGAGCAGTTGTTTGAGTCAGATTTTTCATCATTGACCAAAACACCTGACAAGAACAATTAAAGGAGGAAAAGTTTATTTAGCACATGTTTTCAGAGGTGGCAGTTCATAAGACAGCCAACTCCGTTGCTCTGGGTCTGAGGTGGGGCAGAATGTCAAAATGGAAGGCCTTTGGGAGGGAAGCAGCTCAGGACATGGCAATCAGGAAGCAGAGAGATCTCTGCCCACCGGGGCCAAAATAAAAACCCCAAAGGCATGCCCTCAGTGACCCACCTCCTCTAGCTACACCCAACCTGCCTACAGTTACTACCCAGTTAATTCGTATCAGTGGACTCATTCACTGATTAGGTTAAAGCTCTCCTAATCTAATCCTTTCACCTCTAAAACTTCTTACATTATCTCACACATGAGTTTGGGATAAACTTGTATCTAAACAATAATATCATTATTTGAAACAAAGCAAAAATAAAGTCTAGGTATAAAAAACAGTTGTTCATGAGATTATTCTATTTCTTCCATGGTAGTTTATTATCCAGGCCAGGCTCAGAAAAGGCTTTGAAATAGACCCAGGCTGCTTTTATTCTTATTAGTCTGTAATTATACAGCCTTCATTTTTGGTCCTAGGTTGTTTCTCTGGGGCTCCCACTACAGACTAGGGAATATCCCATGTTTCTAGCATCTCTCAATTTGCAGAACCACTGTGTGTGCTACCTAATTACAACTTCTTGACTGCTGTTTAAGTGTGGTCGTTCGGCACTGATGATTTAAAGAAATAGTAATTTTAAACAAGTTTAGGTACCTTAGCCCCTAATAGGAGAATACTTTTAATGCAGGGACCTTTTCAGGCAGCTCAGATCCCAGCATATAGATAGCTGGTAACTGCCTATTACTAGAGCCAACCCAGTTTATAAAAAATTTAATTCTATTTCCATTCATCATCATTAACTCCAGCAATTGGCCAACATATTTAAATGAACCAAATTTTAAAGATTTAGGAAGCAACTAGCAGTTCTTCCAGACACCAAGAATAATATCTACAGTTTAAGAAAATTTGTGTCGACCCAATTTATAGGAAATAAAAATGTCATGAATCAGATCATTTTATATAAAGTATTTTGTGTCATATCCAACCCAAAGACTTGCAGTAGCTAAATAGAGACAATGAATTAAGATTTATCATCAATAAATGAAAGCACTATCTCAATCACTTAAATGAGTCCTTCACACAAATTGAGATTTCAATGAGACCCCGTCTTTAAAAATAGAAAATAGACTTTTTAAGTATTCCCCTTTGAAGTGGTTTTGACATGTATTCCCGATGGGCTAATTGCTGGACTACTGCTTGTGTGTGAAGAACAGCATGTGTTTCACATGTTTATTTCTTTGAGATTTCCATTTTGACTTTCTCTCTTATGCTCTGGTTAATGGGTACTTAAAATAAAGTGATACCCATTTTGCTTTATTACTTTAATTTCTTTAAAAGTGAGTTCTATTCCTTCTCTGTCTCCAGTTCAAAGACAGCATAGAGTCTTAATAAACTTCAAATGCATTTGGATAGCTGATAAACTTAATGATCTCATCAACTTAAAAAATAGCAAGTAAAAGTAAGTGATCTTGAGAATAATTAACAGGGCAATGATTGGAGAGAATTACACAGAATAAATGGTGCTGCCCTTATTTCTGTTAAAATTTCCATTGAGGAAATGTAATCATTATTTTGCTTTTGTTTTTTGTAGCTTTAAATGTACTCTGTATATACAGTATATTTTACCTTAGCAGTTGAAAATAATTAACAATGTAGCATTATTCTATCTGTCCTCTGTATATCTCAGTAAACCAGAAAGCAAATGTTTCCAACTAGATCGACAGAGAGAGAAACTATGGTCAAAAATTAGTGCCTAACAGTTTAGCGATGGCCAGGGAATAATTACTATGGAAGCAATCATGCTTCCTTAAATAAGATCAGTAGTGAATCCTAAAGAGACGATTGTATCTCTCTACAAATGCCTATATGGTAATATGATAAACTAGAAAAGATATAGATATCCTTTATCTAATGCATTGCTATTCTTAGCATATTTACAACATAAGATTTCAGTGGTACACTAAAAGAGAGGGGTGGGAAATTTCTAAAGCAAAGATTAAAAGTTTTTTTTTAATAACTGCCTTCATTTAGAATTGACAAATGCATGGTTATAATAAAAAGAACAACTTTTAATTCATGTTATTATTACTTTAAAACTCTTTACAAATAACCCCCTCACTGACTGCATGTTGGGGGGAAGTGTTGCCACTATGTTGTCCTTGACCCTGTGTTGACATGGTTGACATTTCTTGAGTACCATCTATACCTGTGAGAAAGGTGATATTATCCATATCCCTGATGATAATACTGAAATAGAAAAGGTTTATTTTCACAACATGTTATAAACTGAGAGTGGTAAAAGTAAGAAGTTTGATGGATTTCAGACCTCACTCCTATGTGCTACATTCTACTGTCCAAATAAATATGCAGTGAACTCAAATCAGGTTCTGGATAAATTGCAGCAGGTGCAGCTAGTGTATATGTTATTTTCCATTTTCCTTCTGAATTTTATTGCTTTAAAATGAGAATCAATTCCCAAAGTTAAATTAGAAATTACAGTCAATTAATATAATATTTTACATTTGGTTTGGTTAACCTTCTCATTCTTGTGTCATTTTTACCCCACAAAAGATGAAATCTTTAATACTCTCTTCATAGAATTGTTTACTATCACAGATCATTAGTATAGTAGGTTTAGTAAAGTATATACCACATCAGGGTCATAAAACAACCTCTTTTGCAATATGAAGTCAGATTGTTGTATAGTAGGAATTTACCCCCGACCCCCCCCCCAAATACTTCCGTGATACCAACAAGAAGGCATTTGAATGGTCAGATAATTGCCATTAACTTGTATGGGTTGTCAACTTGTCTTCTGAATCAGGCTTTGGGACACATGTGGGGGAAGAAAATGGTCTGTATGAGCTTCTGGCATATTGTAATTACACAGGTGTACTCAACTATCATCTGAGTCTTTTCATTACTTGTGAAGCCACTCCTGCAATGAGAGGGGCTATTGTTGAGAAGCTTCTGTGACAGGCTCAGTCTAGAGAGGCATAAATCTGGTACTGGATTTGATTCAGGTTCAGCAAAAGAATGGCAGGAATTTTAGAATTTTCATTTTCCATTATATGCATAGTTCTGTCAAATCATGTCTGTGCTACCATGTATTGGCTTACATAATTTCAGTTGCTATTTTTGTGATCTAATTATTATCATCATCAACACCATTAATCTCCTCTCCATATGCTTTAAACTTCTGTTCCTAATTTTCCCTTATACCTCTTAAGAAGCCTTGAAAATCCAAAATTAAAAAAAAAAAAAAAAAAACAACTTTGTGCTTAAATAGAAGAGTTAAGATCTGAGTCTAATTGGCTATTTGTATACTCAGGTTGTAAGAAAATTAGAAATTGCCATTCAAATAAATATTAATTCATGCATTTACCATTTATTGAGCACTTCCTATGAACTCATACTATGTTAGGTAATATAGGTACAGAGCAAAAGGCAGAACAGAGCTAACAAAATGTGAAATAGAGAGAGACAAATGAACAGAAATTAAATATAGTGTAGAAATGTTATGGAGACTAGCAGCTTAAAGTTTCCTGGATATGGGGACCTTGAATTCAAAATAGTGTCTTGAATTACCTTCTGATGTTCAAAGCATGGGAGGAGAAAAACTGACTTGTTTTTGTCCAGTGTGGTATATTCTCGTGTTTTTTTTTTTTTTTTTTTTTTCTAAAAAAGGCAGAGCTCAAGAACTTTACTTATGGCCTTACCTATAAACAAATCTAAGGCTTGGGTGAAGGGAAACATCTACATATTCCTCTCTCAACTACTATTGTGCACCAAGAGAACTTGGTTTCAATTGTGTAACAGCTGAATCCTGGGAGGGAGGAGCATAACCGTATGGTAGTGTGATAACTGGAATATTAGCAGAGGAGGCTGGAGGCAAGGATGCCACTGAATGGTCTGACAGGGCCACAGAATGTGGAGGAGTAAATGCCATCTAAGAGTCACCAATTTTTACATCATCTTTCCTTCCTTCTCTGCAGACAAGATGACAAGACTTTCTCTTCAGAAACCTGTGAGTCGAAAAACTGAGAGTCTTGCCCTCCTACATTTTTAATACTAGAATGGGTATTTATTTGTTTTGCTTTTCTAAGTCATATTTGCTTCTTGCCTGCAGATGGTAATTAAAATCATCTTTACCTGTGGGGTAGACACTATGCAACACTGGAGTCAGAGGCCTGGAAATGTTAAGATGGATGGCATCATTGCTGCCCTAAGCATTTTTTATTGCTGACAGTGTTATTTCTCCTTTCAAATTTTATCCCATCAGCAGGACTTGTCTTGGGATGGTTTATGGTGGAGATGAATCGTATAGCACATTTCTGCTCCAATTTCTATACTTTGTCACAGAAATAAGCCATCCAGAAAGGCAAATTGTTTTAATGACTTGAATTCTAAATATCCAAATGTGATGATTTCTTAATGCCTTGAATGCCCCAAAGTTAGTTTTTTGTTGTCTATTGTCTTTTTTTTTTTTTCTTTTTTTATGTGTCAGTACCCAGCTTATATCTTTTGTAAACTTTTTGGGCTCCTTCTCTTTCTGTTTCTTTACCACCATTGTAATAAAAGAGCAAAGAAAAGCGAGATTTCATCCTGGTCCTTGATGCTAAATATGATCAGTTTCTAAAATGATCCAGGTGTTCTAACAATGTCTCACTGTCCATTTCCACTTGGAGTATAGGCATAGATCAGATTTTATACCTCAAACTGAATGTTTCCTTACTTTAACTTAAATTTCTCAACATTTCATAACGTTAAACATTATTTTTGTCACCATAGTTCCATTTCACAATATTGAGATTCTAAACAACAAGCAGAAAAGAGATGTATCACCATGAAAGTAGACCATAAATAAGTTTGTGTTCATGGCAGACTATTATAAGAAGCAATTATATAGATATGGGGCCAGTATTGCTATAGTCATGATACAGGCAAACTCCTACTCATAAATTTGAATTTTTTTTCTTTTCTTAATCGTAAGATTACTGATTATCAGTCTTATATAGTATTTTCTTTCCTAATACTGAGCACCAATTTTCTTACATGCATATTTTTAATGGAATGTTATGTCCCTGTCATTTAATTACAGATGATAGTTATGCAACAGGGAAGATTTGCAGGTTATGTAACTGATGATTATTGCTGCTTTGACCATGTGGTTATTGCAGAGATATAGCATTCACAGGCGACCATTAGAGAATGTCTGGGGAACACACCAGGGATATCAGAGTAAGAAACCACACTGTGACTCCAGAGATACAGGTCATTTCAGAGCATGATATGAATGTATTACAAAGTGAGATGAATTTCCTTCTTTTTTTCAGACATGACTGAATATTGATTTCTTTCCCCTGCAGCTCTTACCTATATCCTCTGATTTCCCCACAACTTCTATATTTATTCCAATATTTAAGAGGAATAAAAGTACATTTGTATTTACATGTGTAAATGAAAGTACCAACATACATTATATAGAAATATGCAGTTTTAATATTCATAGTGGAACACATAGATGCATTAACATATTCCTGAAGCAGTCTCTGCTGAACACTCTAGCTTACTTCCAAACCAGGCTGACGTAGCCCAATGTGACTAATCATGTGGCAAGAATCTCAGCATATTGTTGGAAAATATTTATTTAAAATGTTTTCCTTCTAGAGGGGTTGGTGTACAATTCTTCTTGGACATTCCATCTGATACAATTCTTTCAAGTTCTCCTAATGGCACCCATTGGGTCAGCTTAGGCACATGGACGAGTACTGAAATATAATTGTAATTTTACCATCTTCTCCTAATAGAGTACACCCTCAGGCCAAGTGGTAAAATACCACCTCCGCCGTCCCCAACATCCATCACTGTAATGAGCTACAAAATCAATCTGTAATTGACAAAAGAATTTTTAATCAAAGTATGAGGCATTTAGAGCCTCTAGATACTGCCTTTCTGTCTTACGTCAGTATTTATTTTACAGCAGACTGGGAGATATTTGATTTTGTTCAAGAGCATTAGTTATTTCTACAAAGGAACAAAGATACACTTTTCAGAAACTTCCCTCAAACCCTCTTCTCATGTCAGATGACATAATTCCCAAGTTCTCTCTTAAAACATCAATTTAGGAAGATGATTCTATACTATTTTAATGGCATAATTGGGCTCGTTTTCAAGAATGACTCGTCTGATGCTTTCTACCAGTTGCTTCTGTATAACCAATTATTCTTCAATTTAAAGTATCACCGTACATGTAAAAATATATTCCAAAACCCTATATTTTGGTGTGTTTCTCCACCTCTCAATTGCTTAGATCTCATTTTGGGAATTACAGGTATCACAACACATTCCCCTTAAAAGTACTGCAGTTTCTTTGTCAAGTTAAACCTCCCAAATATAATAGTATGTGGATATTTTAGATGACTACACATGAAAAATTTTAATATGCTTCCAAGTACTGATAATTATAGCCAAAGGCAACATATTTATGGATACAGGCAATGTCTTTCTGGGCGTGAGTTCTTATGTTTTTATGGGATATGCTTTACATATTGAATATCAACTCTTCAGTTTGGGGACCACATTAGTATCTTGTGTTGGAAAGCAAGGTTCTGGGATACTGAGTCACATCCAGCATCTTCTAGGTCTTTGGCCCTGGTGTTAATATATGAAAGAGAAACTGCACCACTATCTGGCACAGATAGAATATTTTCAAGGGAAATTATCCAGAGGTTGCAAGAATAACTGAACCAACAGTCTGTGTCATCTGATGTTCTTAAGCATGAATTTTATGGTTAATGTTGTGTGTGTGGGTGTAGGGGTGTGTGTGTATGCATATGTGAGCTCACTGGATACGTCTAAGCTGGCTTTGCATAACATCAACTTAAAACCTTGCAAATCTTTTCTAAATGATTTTCGCATTTCTGGAATCTTAAGTTTTAAACTATTTTAAATATTTCTTTACTGCTCACTTGTTTAGAATGTGATCTCTATGTAAATTAATGAATATTAATGATAATGTCATATTTAAGGAATGTTTACATAGTATCAGGCACTATGCTTAGAACTTAATGTGTATCATCAGATAGAATTATTTCAAGAATTCTATGAGTCAGATCTTATCATTACTATCACTTCACCAGTGGAAAAACTAAGGATTAGAAACATGATGGAACTTTTCTAAGGTTTCATAGATTATAACTAGGGGAAATATGATTGAACACAGGCAACTTTTAATCTCCAATATTGATGGAGGACTAGTACATGCATCCACTCGTACACCTCATCACTGGTTGAATGAAGCCCATTCTCAGTTGCACATTTTCTTGATTTTTGTCCAAGGGGGCATTACTGGTTTATATAGAATAATTTATTGGGATATCAATACAGAAAACATTTTGTATTTTTGGTTTTAGTTGGGTTTTAAAATCTAGCAGGGTAGATATTAATTAATAAAACTGGAACTATCTTACCACTGTAAATGTACTAATGATGCTGCTTTGAGTCTCTTGAATTCTTTAGCCAAGAAGAGAAATCACATTGAAGAAAAACCACACTAGACACATAAAGTTTAACTTTTCCTTAAAAGAGCAGCAGTTAAGCTAAATAGATACGAGAGTAGTGTTGAAAAAAATAATACCCTTACTCTGATATTCAGCATTTAACTTGTTTAGGGGCAGTGTGGTGAATCTTATATGAAAAATAAAATTCATTGTTACCTTCAGTCAAGATGTGCTTGACTTTTATCTGGAAGCTTATATTACATAACACCTCGAACTGAGTTATAAATACACTGATTATGAGTAGATGACTCTTCCTTCTCAAACTCTGTTATTTTAACTAATATTATAAATGTAACAAGAACAATCCACAGACAGTGACCCACACTTAAAAATTCTTAATTCCTGCACACTCACCACAGTAATATTATCACATTCTTATGTGATAAAAACTGAGTTACTCAAAGGCCGGGCACAAGGGCGCATACTTGTAGTCCCAAGTGTGCTGAGGCAGAAGGAGCATGACTCCTACAGCTGAAACCAACTTCAGCTACTTAGTGAGAACCTAAACAACTCAGTGAGACCCTGTATCTAAATAAAAATACAAAAAAAAAAAAAAAAAAAATGAACTGGGGATGTGGCTCAGTGGTTAAGCGCCCCTGAATTCAATCCAAGCTACCAAATAACAACAACAGAAAAGCCCAAAAACATACTTATTTAGATACTGTGTTTAAGATGAAAACATATGCCCCATAGTATTTGTGGTGCATTTGGAACGTACTGAGTGACCCAAATACATATAACTAGTTAATAAGTATTTCAAAGACTACATTTTTTAAGAAAGAAAAAGTTGAAGTTGGAATTGTTTTTCCTCCTTATGTGCTTATAATTGGAAAACCTTGCATATTTTTTGGTTGACAACATAAAACCATAGATTTTTACCCTTTCAAACAAAGTTTTAAAATCAATACTTCTTTTTTCACCTGAAAATGTACCTTGGGCTTCTTTTAAAAAGTATATACTTCAGTAGCATATTCCTGTTTTTCAGTCCTAGTGATGTCATCATAAAATGTTTGAACTATTAATTGCTTTTTATTTCATGAAATTTTCACAGTATATACTAATTTTGAAAATACCATCAAAATAATATTTTTACCTTCTAACATCCAATCATTTCTCGTACCAACCAAATTCATATCTGCCTGGTCAGTTTTAAAAAAATTATAAATGCATATCAGTGTAAATGTATATGAAAGTAAATATAATCATTAAAGGCAGTGAATAAAGTTCCTATATCCACTGTTATAATCTAAGTCCAAACTATTCCTCAGCCTCCCCTAACAGGCATGCCTAGCTGTTGTACTAGATATAAAAGATGATACAAAAAGGTTAAAGAAAGGCATTTAAAGACTTGAGAAATATAAAAGAAAAAATCTGTATTTTCATTCCATTAGAGATAAATAGCATAGTCCCTATCTAAGACCATTATTGCAACGGACAGGAGTTAGAATTCATGGCCACCTATTGACCTGAACAGGACTCTCCTTAATGACATTCAGATCATAATAACAATAAGAGTAAAGGGCACAGGCCTCTATTGTCGGTTCCAATGGAGCCTGTACTAAGCAGGACATACATTACCCTTCTCCCCTAATAGTCATTAGAATTGATATGGCACATTATCGTTCCCAACACCTTTGCTGCTAACGAAGTAATCCCAACTCCTGTGGGAATTAGGCAGCGCTCAATTATTCAAGTCAACAGAAGAAATATCTCAAAGCAAAAGGCAGTAAAAAAATGTTGAAAATCTTTACTTAGCTGTGTATTTCTCTCATATTTCCCTTCTTTCTTCCTTCAATTTCTCTACCATTCCCAGAAACAGCTTGTGGGAAAACTGGTAACATCAATTTCCCAAAAACTAGAATACAATACTGGGAATAAAGTTCAGGAGTTCTATGACCCAGTGTTAGCCTCATGGTATAAAAAACATACACAGGTATAAAAAACACACACACAGGTCTGGGGATAAAGCTCAGTTGGTAGAGTGCCTGCCTTGCATGCACAAGGCCCTCAGTTCAATCCCCAACACCAAAAATACAAAAAACAAAAAACACACACACACAGTTTTATTAGCTCTCAGCTCTAATATTTACAAAATGGTTAAAATCACTTCCCATGTTAGTTTCAGTGGTATGACTAAGCAATAAATAGTACATTAGCAAAGTTATTACAAGTACATAAACCAAATTCTTCAGACATGTCAAGCACTTTGGAGACTTAGGGCAACAAAAAATCGAATATATTATATCATTATTTCATTGTCATGCATATTTGATGAGCAAAATTCTCTACAACACATACACAAAAAATTAGTTGAGATGATCTTGTATTTTAAATCTGTGGTTGCTGACTCAAATCTCTTTTACCTTCCACTTTTGAATTTTCATGGAAAATCCACTTAGCCATATGGTATTGTAGAATGAGCATAGATTGGACATTTATGAAATCTGGGTTCTGGTCCCACCTGAATTATTCTACAACTGTGGGATCTTTGACAAGTGTTTCTATCATTTTAGGCCTCAATTTCTCTATTTATGTAATTTAGCAGTTGTATTAAATTAACTCTGAGATGTTCAGTGCAAGATCCTCTTTTGATTATCTGTTTCCATGGAACTTCATTGGAGATATTTTGTTCATCAAATTGCAATAAGTAGTTTTCCCTATTTCATACACTGAGTTTTTTTTTGTTGTTGTTGTTGTTGATCTATATCCAAAAGAGTAAAAACAGCAGGAAAGACCACAAGAAAATTAGTTATTTAATAATGTAGATCTTATACGACCCTTTAAAATTACGTGTTTAGTTTCTACTAGCCCATTGAAACATTAGAAATTTATTCTTGATGGCATTCACTAGTCCAGTAGATCTTTGAGGAGACAAAAATCAGTGGACACTATAAACTACTAGCTGGGACTATCTTTAAGGCCCCATCCAATTCAAATGTACCATGCCTCCAAGTATCTCAGCTCCACATCACATTTTGGTTCTTACCTGGGTTGTCCTTATCTTTTGAGTACCAGAGGTTGCCACATGCACATTCTGACCTAAGCTCTGTAAGGTCATCAATTTTCCCACTTTGTAACTGTCTCCTCCGATATATTTTAGAATCAAAATCATTCACTCCACTAGTAAGAAGAGACAGAGGCAGGTGTGTAATTCAATAGTTAAATGACCTGGGTGGAAATAAAGCTCTAAGACGCTTTCTACAATGACTTTTACCATCATTTTAAAATGTTCTCAAAAATAAAATTTTAGGGAATGGTGTCCAAACTAAGTCAGTCTCCCTGGCAGGACAGTAGAGGAGATGGACCACCTCAACTCTGGTTTGCTTAAGTTAAAGAGTGGATCATCTCTCTTTAGTTCCAGGTCCAAGAAATGCTATGATCTCACCCACCAAATCTCACTGGTCTTCTCAGCTTTTATCTGTCCTACACTGGATTTTCAGGTCAAACTAAATAGCTTCTTGGTCCTTAGTCCATTTACTCACTCCCTTCCTCTGCACAGAAACATAAGCACCTGTCCAAATTCAACCCAATCTTTAAAGTCTTGCTCAAAAACTCAGTTCATGAACTTTGCTTCCCCCCACAATACACTATTGCACCATACCATACCGTATTCTTTGTTCAAAGCACTTAACTACCATTTCCTTCCCTCTTCCCAGTTGACATTTTACTTAGATTCTCTGCAAGTGTGCGGCCTTTGCTTTCTTTGTCTTACCAGGTTCCTGTGTCTTCTAGCATGAAAGCTATATCACATTTCTTCTTCATACTCTTATTGTACTACCTTGTGCTTCTGAGTCACACAGTATTTGTCTAATGACTAAACAAATGTCATGCAACCAGAGGTGAAGGTGCTAACTGATCATGGTTAGAATGGTTTAAAAAGAAATCACTCCAGAACTGTGTACTGATTGTTTTTCTGATGATAATTAAAGAAGACCCATCCATTCAACTTCTTGTTAATCCTATTCCCCACTTGGGCAGTTTTGTTAACAAGAATTTTCCAATGAGACAACAGAACAAATTTGAGAGATTAAGAAAAAACACATCAGATTTATAATACTTGAGAACAAATATGTAGATACCATTTGTCTTCTAGCCACTTGTTCTGCTTGCCAATTCGGTATAAGGACAAGTTTTTTCATCCTGTACTAACACACTGCATTATTTTCTTTGTAAATGAAAGGGGGCGGAAGAGAAGGAGATAGTTCACACTTAAGATAGTTTTGGAAATGCAGTGACAGATTCACAGTTATTGTCTGTGAAGATAATGTTAGGCACATGGGCAGCTGAAAGGCCATGCTGGGTAGGCTGTTCTGGCATGTTTTGCTTTCTAAACCAGTTCTAGTTTATCTTTATGTTATGTGATTAGAAAGTGTAATTGAAATTCATACAAACACAGTTTAAAAATCATCTTAAGTAATTAAAGGCTACAAAAATACAATATATCTCATTTAAGAAAGTAGTAAAATCACAATCAATTCTTTTTTCTTTTTCTTTTTTTGATCCCTGAAATGTGCCGGGGCTAGGGGCAGACGAGGAAAATTTTATTGTATTATCTGTCTTCAAATGGTTCCTCTGAAACTTATTTTTTTCACTGTGCTTTTCTACCAGTCACTTGAGGTTAGACATGTACTCTAGCAAATTATCAGAAATAATCATCAGAAAGCAAGAGAGAAATAGTACCAGCAATCCCTGATACTGTTCCCCTACTCAGAAGATACTGGTCTTCCTGGCTGCTCCAAGACTGGCTCTCACTGAGCAACATTGTTAGAAGTACTGAGGTGCCCCAAGAAATGGGCATGTGTTTGAAAGTGGATGGGCAAGGAAAGCTTTTACTCCTGCCAAAGGGCATCCTACTAGAATCTGGCTAGCAAGTTAGCCAGGGCAGGCAGTCCACCTGTTTATACCCCTAACCCAGTTCTGCCTTTCACCCTGATTGGAGGAGCCTGGGGTTACAATCTAGGCACTTGATTAATTTTAAAATCGGGGCAGGCAAAGGGAAAGGCTTTAATTAAAATGGCTACAATTAGATCAATTAAGGCTACATTCTAAAAATAGACTTTCTATTTCTCACACCATCACCAATACTAGGTATGGTGGGCTGGTGACTAGAAGTGTGGACTCTGGAGTCAGGAAATTAGTTTTGTGGCCCTTTTCCAATAATTACAAGTAGCTACTAACAACTTTAACCTCTTTAAGTCTTAGAGTTTCTCTCTTTACAATGCAGTTAGAAATAGCATCTACCTTGCAGGGATTCTTTGAGAATTACGTGAGATGATGCCTGTAAAGTGCTCTAACCACAGTGATGGCAAGTGGGCACTACTTACTTCAATGAGCTGCTGCTGCTTGCATCATTCTTCCCCTCCTCTCATTCTCGGCAGTTTGAATCTCTGTTGGTACTCACAGATACTTGAGGTGTCCACATCATCTGTCTTTTATCCTGATCTGAATCTTCTGATAAAGGTGCTGCAGGTGCTCCCAGCCCCACCCTCCATCAGATCTAGTCTAGTCCTAATTCCTTTGGAGAAACAATTGGTCAGACTACTGACATCAAAGTTGATGCCACCTGCCTCTGTAGTCTCAGACAATTCAGGACCTGGACATATTCAAGAATGTTTGACTTAGAAAGTCAGAGTTCACCAAGACTGAGGAAGGGTGAAATTAAATAGGAGAAAGAGAGTGACTCTGAACAGATGGGGGATATTGGAGTAGCAGAACATGAGGGAAATGGAGGACGGGAATGAGAACATAGGAGAGCAGCGGGAAAGATGCAAAGGAAGAAAACTCAGAGAAGCTTCACTCCAAGGTAGTGATATAGGGACTAAAAAGCAGGGAACATGTGCAAGGAATATTTGAGAAAGTTAGACACACATAAAAGCTACAGATGATAACCAATAGAAGGAAAATAATATGAAACTAGGTGTAATCATAAAATTAATAAAATGGAGGAATGTGGTAAGAAATCAAAAATTTCAAACTCAAGATGTTGCAGACCACCAGTGTTCTATGGGATGTAGAGTCTGCAGAGCTTCTCAGCAACGAAAATCATGTTGACCTGGCCATAAGCACACTACTGCCTAAGAGAGAACTTATCATTTTTTAAATTTTCTATAGGTAAAAATATTACCATATGTTTCCATCTGCATCTCAAGGCAATATCAAGGAAAATTTGTAACCCTCTGAAGGGATCATGCTTTGAAGGCACAGCATGAACAGATAATCCAAAAATAGCAAATGCTTGTGTATTGTGAGTAAAATGTATTAGATATTTCAGAAACCCCAACACATAACACTGGGGGCAGTTGAATAGACCCTGAAGGGGACTTGTATAATTTTTGGTGTTGTTTTTATCTCCAATATTGTTGCTATAATTATTATGATAGGTACTACTCCAGAAATTAGTATTGCATGGTTATTGTTTTAAGCTTTCTGAATGTAGTGTCTTCATTTTCTAGTTACATTATGAATTATTTATAATTTCATTGATTTCTATTGTTGAAATAAGGTGATAAGTTGTTTCTCTAAATATGTGAGTCATTCATATTTTAAAATCTAACCTTGCAAATTGACATTGTGCCCAGTTACTGTTGCACTGACTTGATCTCATCTCAGTTGACACTAGAGGTAGATGTTACTCAGGACATGGTATGCATGAAAGACACATTGGACCACACTTGGAAATGCTGCTCATGTCCTGAGAACGTGGCAAAACACCCATCAGGTGTGTAGTGGTGCTTGGTGAGACTTTTTATGGAAAAAAAAATTCCATTTTTATGGAATCTGTATGTATAAGTAAGAGACTGCTTTGAACCTCTGCCTTCTTTTTACCTTCACAACTTTCCCTGTGGAAGCTATCTGCAAAAAGTTAAAAAAAAAAGAAAAGAAAAATCCTTTTTGGATCAGCCAACTTCTGATTTCCTTCCTTCCTGGGATCTACCTGATCCCTCTAACACCAGAGACCAAAAAGATTAAGCAAAACCAGCCCTAAGAAGAAATATTGCTACAGTGTCAGGAAGTTACAAATTTCTATGTTCTAAAATCTTCTTCATGCCAAACTTAAAAATATATATATACAGTAGAAACAGACATTATTACCTCATGTACATATATGACTGTATGACCAATGTTATCCTACAATGTGTACAATCAGAAAAATGAAAAATTACACTCCATTTCTATTTGATCTATCAAAATGTATAAATGCATTCTACTGTCATGTACAACTAATTAGAACAAATTTAAAAATTTAAAAAAATAAAAATAAAATATAAAATATAACTATTAAAAAATACATATATATGTATGTATTACATACATAGAAAGCCTCAAGTCTCCAAATTTTTACATCTTCCCTATTACAAACCCAAATTCATCATATTTCTAACAAAAAGTCAGACCCCCAACAAAAGATGAAATATTATTCTACTTCTTCTTAGACCTTCTCTATCTATATCATTTGATGATTTTAATTTTTATGGCTACTTTTATTTCATGTGACAAAATTACACCTGAATAGCTTGGTTAAAGCAAATATGGAACTTAAAATTTTGGGCTCAATATTTCAGTCCCTCTCTAGTAATTCCCATTGTTAGGATCCTTCTGTTTCCTTTTGGCCAATTGCTACAAAATAAACTTTAATTGATCATAGTGTACCAAGAAGTAAAATGTGCTGGAATTAGTACATTTGTAATACACAACATACCCAGACCAAAATAACCCTTCTTATAACAGCATGTGGAGTAGATATTCCTTATCTAATTTTGCTTAGTCTCAATGCCAAAATTCTTACTTTAATAGAAAATGACAAATCACTCTAGTTATTTTTATAATGAAAATACAAAGGTATACTCTCATCTTGGGATCCATAGAAATGTCTAAATTATTTTTTAAGAATGATTGTTAGAATCTAAAACACTTTGTATTCTAAAATTGTTTATTCAACATCACAGAAGGAAAAGCCTCCAATTTTGAAAACTGAACAGTTTTGTCTCTTGAACACAAATAAATAACTGACATATAGTTGTGACTTGAGAATATTATCTTGCTCCATTGGAACCTCATGCATGTGTGTTAGCATCCAGGTAAAGAGTCCCAGGCATTTGGGTTCTGTGTTATGATGCTGTATCTTCCCTGGGGCTCCCATAACAAAGTTTGAAACATTTACTGTTTAATCTTTTGAAAAGTATTCTTGGGAATTGGATCATTTTAGTTCATTCATGTGGAAGAATTATATATGTGGCTTCATCTCAGTCCTCTAATCTGTGGAGTCCAAAGACTTTAACGCTGTTCTTAGTAATAACTGCATTCTGTATTCAGGTTATGACACTAGGTAGGAATTTTTCAAACCTTTTAGTGGAATGACTCTTCCTGCTTAGGTCTAAACTGCAAATGGATTCTTCTTCTTTTTTCTTTTTTCAAAAATAAATGCCTTCATCTTCCAAATTAATATCACTAAGTATTGCTGTGGTAACAATAGATCAGAATTTTTTCATTGAATCATTTCATATTGAATATAAAATGAACACAGCTGTGAATATACTATACCAAAGACAATCTACCACAGTAAATCTCTGCATCAGCAGCATTATTGTATGAGAATGATAAATCATTATTGCTAGGGCAAAATGGTACCATTAAACCATCCATAAGCTACCACCTAATGCTTACTACTATTGACAATACTTTAATGCATCTTCTACTTTCTTTTGATAAATATTTATGCATTTAATATTCCTTTAAAAAACAGGATCTCTACCGCATATATATTTTAACCTGCTATTTTAAGGAATAATGTATTAAGAACAATTTTCTAGGTCATTAAATATTCTTCTATATTTTCTCCAATTAGACCAGTCAAGTTCTGATTAGAAAGGGTCACTCTTGCATGAAAGGACAAAATGTAAGAAACCAAAGAGGAAGAGTTAAACAGAATGGATTAATAATTTTAATGTGAATGTAGGAGGTTTTCTTTTTCATTTTTTGTTGGTTGGTTCAACTTTATTTGCCAATAATATAAACTGCTTTGCGACATTTAAACAGAAAAAGTTTCTATCAAAGGAAAGTACAGGTTTTAAAAACTCCTGGTATGAGTGGAAGAAATAGATTTTTAGACTGGGTTTGGCAGGAAGAACCCCTAATGACATTCCCAAGCCATCACACCCAGGGAGAAAGTGCTGCTTCTATGAAGAAGCTGCTAGCTCCAGAAGCTACTACATGTAGGAAGTTTTCACAATTGCTGACTGGCCCAGCACCATGGTAACTCTGATGCAAGGATATCCCATGTAGAGGATTGCCCTCACCTCCTTCCCAATATTCAGGAAACTAGTGGCTGTACACTGGGACCTCTGCTAGCTTTGCTGCCAAAGGAGTATTTCCATGTCCCTCTTCATTTCCACTTTAAAAATATAACTAAAGTGTTCTAATTGACCAAATCTAAATTACACCTGAAAACTTACATAGAAGGAAGTCTAGGAAATAGAGTCTTTCATTTTACAACATTGGAATTATAAAAAGGTATGCTAAAAATAATTGAATGCATATTGGATTCCAATCCATATCCACAACTAATGTCTTATGTACTTTGCAAAGACATTCATTTATTTCCCTTAGAGTGCTTTCCAACTTTCTGATGATAGAACATTTTAGACCACTTTTGTGAAATATGCCTGTTTTTATTCAACTGGAAATTAATCTAGTCCCAAATCTTTCATTAGAAACTTAAAAATCAGGTACTCACAATCAGGTGATTTTGGAAAATGATGATTTTTAATGTTATTTATTATTGTTGCCTAAAAAAAAATATTTGTTGAGGCAGAAAGAAATAGGTCTCAACTTTACCAACATTTGACAAATGACAAAAATCATATGGGTAATGAAGAAAGTAGGGAGAGGAGGTCTCTGGTTGTCCTCAATTCTAATAATGGGGGGAAAGTACATCTGAAAGCTATTTCTTTATTTCATAGGACTATTTGCAGCAAGAACAGGCAAAAGTAAAAGTAGATAAGGTGACTTTCTCTTCTTTCTTTTTTATTTTAAATAAATTTGGTATATTTTCTCTCCTCTGAAAGGGAAAAATGCTTGTTTCCCTACTAACTGTAGGAAGTTGATATATAATAATCCAAAAAATGAACAGTAGCACCAACAGCTCCCTGCTTGCATCCACACATACTTAGGAACACACACACACATACACACACATATTTCATCTCTTCATTTCTCACTCTATCCTTGTGCGTATCTGTCTTTCCATAATACATTAGGTGAAACATCAGCAACATCACTTTAGAAAGTGAAATACAGTAGCAAATATATTTATTTGCTTCAGCATTATTTCAGAAATAAGTGGGGGGTCACTTTGAATGCTAAATAGATCATTTAAAGATATGGGTTAATGAAATAAGTTCCTTGTTTAGTTGAAATGTCCTTATACCTTTAAAACTAGAAGTTAAATTGAAATTGCACAGATGATTAGTTCATAATATAGGTTAATTATTAGTAGTAATGAGATTTGCCCCAACAAGTTAAATATAAAATCCTTGTATGATTTGTTCCTAATACTACCTATTAAAAAGTTGATTCACAATTGAGATAGTTTTGGACATTTCTAGAGTTCATTTCTTTTTTTCTTAGAAAGTGACTCTTCCAGGCTAACCTAGAAATGAATTATTTCCACAAATAGCCTAGAATCACATATGCATGTGAAATTAAATTTTTTTTTTTTTGTCCTCAGGGCTATGAGCAAAACCAGATTATTTTTCATTGTTTCTCTTTGATCAGCTAGAACTCCTTTACCTCTTTGCAAAGCATACCAGATCAAGAAATTTCAATTAAGAAAGACAAAAGAAGAATTTCACTGATTGGAGGTTTATAGTATCTGGATCATCTTCAGAGATATGTTGTTGACTTTGAATATCTTCTCTGTAATTCTCTCCTCTCCATGATCATGCTATCACATTATTCTGTTTTTTCTTTTATAGTCTCTCTTTCTCTCTCTGTCTCTGTCTCTCTCTCTCTGTCACACACACACACACACACACACACACACACACACACACACACATCTTTCTAATTGCTAATTCCTCAATACCCTTTCACTTTCCTATGAGACCAATTTCTGGGACATCTAATCTTTTCCATTATTCTCTTTTGCTCATAACCTTTCTTTAGGTATACCGTTATAGCAATATCAGAGGGGGCTTCATTTATTCCTTCTTTTGTATATGGCCCTTGAGATTTCTGACCTTCTGTGATCTTCTATATTCAAGTCAATATTTTCAATGCTAACGTGTAACTGAAATTCAATCAGAACTTCTGTATTCATTTATTTAACAAATATTTACTCAGAATCAAGTGTTGGGCACTGTAGAAGGTACTTGGAATATGATTGAGAACCAACAAGTACAGGTTGTGTTTTCATGGAGTTCAACTAGACTGAGGAGCCTCTGTCTGTTCCTCCCAGTAGTTCTGTGTGCCTCCCTGTTAGCTCCCCATTTCAGAGGGAGGGAGTTAAAAAATTTTAGAAAATTTTGCCCTCGTATTGATACTCTAAACCTTTCTCAAATGCTGCCTCCTTAGTATTTTCTGTATAGAACCATAGCACTAGTCAGGGTACTGGAAATAGATTTGTGGATTGGTGTTCAATGTCCAAATAATATGGTATCAGGAATTGACAAGTTCACTAAGCTCTATTTTGTTAAGGTTATTCCTATAACAAAAGTATACTTTTATATTGCATATATGTATCTTTTTTTTAACCTCTTTTAAATATGTATGGTTGAGGATTTGTTCAATAAGACTTGACTTCTGTGAGAGAAGAGAAACTGGTCTAACGCCTCTTCAGGGAGTGGTTGTTACCCAGGTCAGTCACTGCAAGATATAAACAAGCCTTCAATGAGCCAGAGAAGTACTTCCTTTCTGCATCTCTCAAGTGTCATTTTCTTCTTGGTTCTGGGAGAGGTGGAATTCAGGTATGCTTGAAAAGTTTCTTGGTAAGGTACAAAATCATGTGTATATATGGAGAGATTCATCAGATTTATAAATTTACCTTCAAGAGTTTAAAAGTCACTGATCTAATTATATCTTATATGCTCAGTGTTAATTTTCATTTTATTACTCTGACTCATTATCCTTTTGGAAACTTCATAGCTTAATCTCAACTCAGAATTGGAAAATTATGAGAAGGGATGTGCTTTCAAACTCAGGCTGGAATGTTAAACCAGGGGTGTACCCAACTCCAAACCGGTGAGAGACCAGCGATATTCACTTTAGATAAATCTCCAAGGAGAAAATGAATCACAGGGACAGGTGTCAAGGCTGAGAGATTAACCACTCTCACACCCCCTCCCACCTGCCTTAGAGACTGACTACATTGCTTACCTTGAAGAATTTAGTTTTGATCCAATCTAGAGACCGGTAATTTTCCTTGTATGGTTTGCCAGATATTTTCCCACCTGAATCCCCACTATAAATCCAGCACATTCAAAAGCAAGTTAACAGTCAACCCACCATATCGCCAAGTAAAATAGCACTGCCTCCTCTGGAATTTTCCTATTTCTATGAAATTTCTAAATCATTTACACACATAGTGATTTTTACTCTTCTACTTTGCCTCACATTTCCCACATCCATGCCTTTATTCACAGGGTGAACTTCCTTTTTTCTTTTTCTTTTCTTTTTTTTTTTTTTGTACCAGGTGTTGAGCCCAGGGTCACTTACTCACTGAGCCACATCCTCAGCCCCGCTTTATTTTTCATTTCAAGATAGGGTCTTGCTAAATTGCTTAGGGCCTGGCTAATTTGCTGAGGCTGGCTTTGAACTTGTGATCCTCCTTCCTCAACCTCCCTCCTGAGTTAGTGGAATTATAGGTATGCTGAACTTCCTCTTCAGCATTGTACCAATGTGCATCAATTCAGACCTGTCCATACTGTATAGACAACTTAAAGCTTCTTTTCTTCTTTTATGGTAATTGTTTGCCAACATTATAATTTTTCCAAATAAGTATATTTAAAAACAATATGAAACTTAATCACACCACTTAACAACTCCATTATATCTTTAAAAGGTAGACTATAAGATATTTCTTAAAACTGAAAAAGTTTAGCTCTTTAAATATTACATTCTTAGTTTTATTTCCCTCATTTAAATGAAGATTGTTGAAAAATTTTTAAATTAGCACTTGACCTAGGACAGGAGTTTATAAATTGAACCACTAGCCTATACCATTTAATATGAATGAGGGTTAGGAGTATATACCCTAGACTCTAATCTGATATGGGCATCTGTAATTTTAGTCAAGTGACTTCGGTTTCTGAATCCTAATTTGTCTGCATCTGCAACAACATAATTTAGGGGTATGAATAGTATTTGCCTTATAGAATCAAAGTACAGATAAAGGAGTTAATAAGCATATATCATTCAGCAGAGGACTTAGCATATGTAAAATGCCAAGGAATGAAGGACATAATAATTACTATAGCTATTTTTAAACTTACATTGCGCTCTCTGTTTTAACTTTTCACTAATGGAAAGTTTCTTTCTTAAATATATGTTCTGTTTAATTAAGCTAAGCCAGTCACTCACATGCCTAGTTTATCGTATTAGGGATCATTAATTCGTTAATTTCTATATGGAGGAATTGTTGCTATTTTGAATATTTATGGTAAAAGATGTTCTTCCAGGAAAATTGTTATTTATGTGCATTTTATTATTCTCATTTTAAGAATTTTGACTATGTGAGTAGTGTCAGAAAATGGACTTTAATTTGGCTTTTCTGTGACTTAAAAGTGGATGAAGATTTCACTCTCTGCTCTAGGTTTAACAAAGTCACCCAAAACAATCCCCTTTGGGCAAGACTGCAAATGGGTTTTCTGCACCACCGAATTTCACATTTCCACATAATTAAAAGGGTAGGCAAACCCTCCTCTCTTACATCCTAAACCCAAGAATGTTTACCTATATACATAAAAAAATTACTGGTAGTCTTGCAACAGACAGAAATGGTGATTTGCTAATAATATTCTCTAGTGCAATAAAAAATATGAGAAGTGTTTTGTTGCTGAAAACACTTGACTTTCAGAGCAAATGTTGGAAAAGAGTTGGTGAATAGTAATGTTTATTTGCTTTGGTGAAACTAATGCAACTGAGTGAAGGGCTCTGCAAACAGTAAAACATATATGAAATTGTAAATATATTCCCTGAGACACATTGAATGTAATAAGCTTCTCTCATTAACGGAGAATTATCCTTGCCACATAGTGGCAAAGATCTTTATCTGGTAGGGAACATAAAGGGAATAATTGGTGCTCCCTGTGGCATAACTAGTGTTCTCAATGGGATAAATGAAATACAGAAGGAACCATCAAGCCCACCTTAACTCATATCACCTATGTAAGCACAGAGCAACTAAAGGGTGAATGATTTGGAAAAAAAAAAAAAAAGTGGGATAATGAACATGGATTAATTTGTGCAAGTGCATACCTGGCTCTTGTTCTTCCAAAATGTGGAACTTTTAAATATTTGGGCTTTAATTTTCATATCTGTATAAACAGATTAGATATTGCATGTTTACAGTGTCTATCATAAGGTGTTTCATCAAAGTAGTAGCTATAATTAGTATAGTGTATCCTAAGTATAAGGAAATGGAATCAAAATATTACACAGACACTGAACCAAAAGAAATCAAGGAATTATTAGTTATTAAGTGGTTACTCTTGTCAGGCCCTGTACTAAGTATCAGTGGTAAGTTATACAACTAAGTGCATGGGGAATTCAGTTGCTAATTAAAACTAAATCTCTCGGTGTGATCTTCTTAATATGCTTTAAGTTGATCAATGTGTATATGAATCTACAAATTTTTTCATGACTCATAGTAAGTTTGTGACTTAATGTACATTTCCTTAATCTTTTTTTTTTTTTTTCCCAAAAGTGAGAATTGGTGGTACAACTTTCACACATACCTGGGACTTTACTGGGATGGCACATACAGGTTATTGAAAATAAATAAAACAGATCAGTTCAAGTGTTCCTTTTGTATTTGCAATGATCAAAAATATATGTAAGATCTACTTATTTATTTATTTAATTATTTTTTGGTACCAGGTATTGAACCCAGGGGTGCTTAAGCATCAATCCACATCCCCTGCCCTTTTATATATTTTGTTAGAGACAGGGTCTTGCTGAGTTGCTCAAGGCCTCACCAAGTTGCTGAGGATGAATTTCACTTTGAAATCCACCTGCCTCAGCCCCCCGAGTTGCTGGGGTTACAGGCATGTGCTACAACTCCTGGCTAGCATCCCCTTACTTTTGTTTATTAAAAAAGAAAATGTTTAAAATGTTCCATGATTGTGATTATCATTGTGCAAAGAAATACTTCATTTAGATGGTTAAATCATCTCAAACCATAGTGTATTCTATAACCATTCTCCACAGGCTCCAGTTTAAGTAGTTATTGTTACTCTATTTCAATTAAAATGGATAGCATGTGGGATGAGAAAACAGTGGCATCATAAATCAGAATGTGCCAACCCATGGATGTTATTGTTAATATTAATATCTAGCATTTGTTTACCATGCATCATGTCTAAGAATTGTGTTAAGTGCTTCAGAAGAAGGAATTCATTTATATCCTTCTGTAACTCTGTGAGGCAGGTAACATTGTCAACCTTTTGTATGGATAAAGAAACTGAGGCTTAGAGAGGTTTAGTGACTTGTTCCTGTCCCACAGCTCGTAATTGTTGTATATGAAATTATGTACCCAGGCTGTCCATCTTCAGAGCCTGCCTCTTAACCACTACTCTAAACTGCCTCCTAGGAAACTGAGGTGTCTATTGGAAACCAAGTTATCTTTCATACCAGGTGTTCTTTAAACTTCCCTGTATTTATTTCTACTTTTCTCATAACCTCTGTAATCATCCACTTATTGAGTTGCAGCTCACAGTATGTGTGTGGGAGGTTGCAGATAACATACCAGCGGTTTGTGCTCTTACTCACGCTTGCCAGCTGTTCTGGCACAATATTTATTTGCCCCATAAATCCTAAACTGTTCATTTATATATATATATAAAAAAATCTGTCAATTGACAGTTCATCTTATTTTTCTACTGAAAATACTGGAACATGAGGTATCCTTGACTCCGGGTTCAGAGTCTCCAGATAAACAGAATCCTCTGAATCAAGTCTGACAGCGTGGAGGTGTGACACAGCAGTATCCATTCTGCTCACAGAAATTCCACCCAGTCTGAAATCAAGGCCCGCCCCTCCCACCACGGTCTGTAAATTGCTCTCTCCACCCTCCTCAACACAGGTAGTGGTTAATGAAGGTTAAATCATTCTAATTTAGTGGTAAATGTGCCAACCCTGTGTTTGAGCTGTGTGGCAGGTGTCAGGCATCCACGCTTCCTTCCAGAAGGCTCAAACGATGGCCTCCAGTCACTGGCATCATCTTTGTGTCATCTGATGCCATATGGCAGAAAAACCATTCATCTAATAGAAGAAACTAGTTCTTCTTATCTTCCTTTTCCCGTTGCTTCTCTTCTACTCAGGACAACAGTGCTATACAGTGTTCTGAGATTATCAGTAGTAATGCACTAATCACCATTACATCCATTCCCCATAAACTTCAGTCTTTAAAACCCACTGCCTTGAATTTCTAGCAAAAACATTTTGATACATCTGTATCTCTCTTGGAAACCATTCTGTCTTTCCCTTGATTTGTGGAATAATTATGACTCCCTTGTTAGTTCATTAACTTTTCTTTTCCATTAAGCGGTCTGTCTTTTTTGACAGTACCTTCTGGCTGCTAAAATGCTAAATGCAAAATAATTTGGGATTAACAGGAGGCCATTGGATAGTCATGAAAAAAAATAAATAAACTAAACCACTCTCTAGGATGGAATTTTAAAGGCATTACATCTTGTTACTAAATTTCTAAATAAGTGCTCAGATATACCAGGGCTAATTACCTACAGAGATTATTCAGAGAATAGAATAAGGAAATAGGGACAAGGGAAAATAGGACATTTTTCACTCCTTTCCCACCCATTTTCCACCCCTTTCCCACCCATTTTCCACTAAACTAACTAATGTTTCTGTTATTTACTCTGCTAATCTAACTCTCAAATCCATCTGCACATGCCAAACATTTTTATAGCCCTGCCTCAGCCTCTAGGTAATTTTTATATGTTTATATAATAGGAAAAATACTGAGAGTCACTATAATAGACTGCATTAGACCTATATCCCATTTCCATGTCAGTTGAATCTTACATTAAACATTTAAAGGAGACATGGTTTTTAGGTGAGAAGGTTTTTAATGATGTCCTGTTTTCAACAATGATTGGGCAAGTATGAAAGTCTTTGAAGTCAGAGTCTGCCTTATAATATGTGCATGAACAAATAGAAACCAAAAATATACACTGCATTTCTCTATTTTTGTAACTCTGTTCATGTACCACTGCCTAGGGGCTTCATTGTTTCTGACCATTTTTTCCTAAACTGCAAATTGGAGACTCAACTGAATGGCATATTCCCATTTAACGGTTATTTACAGTAATCTTCATCTTTCCTGTGCTATGGTAACTTGTTCTCTCCTGGAGACACCATTATTATACCTAGGGTTTTGTTTTGTATTTTAGGATTTAAGACTATTTGGGGTAAAATGCTTAATATATTTATACTTTTGCAATTAAATAAATAGGCATAAAGGTATTTGAACTTGTATGCATAGTGCATCAAAACATATCTTAACAAAATAAAACATAATACTCAGAGAGTTTCTTGATAACATTTAAAAATAACACCTTATAAAAAGGTTTAGTTGATGGAAAATTAGTCTGCAGCTCTCTGTTCCCTTGTGTCCTATTTGTGTCTCTTCAGGAGCTCACCACATACCCACTCTGTACCAGTGCTTAAAGATCTGTTTGCCTCATCTTTTGTTAATGGAGAGGATTCTAAAATAGGATATTGAAAGCAAGAGAGCAAATAATCCTAACACGCTTCAGATTTCTGAATAACATCTAACTCGGTGACTTTAGCTGTATCTCATTTTAATGGAAACCATGATGCAGTGGAAGGTGTTCAAATGATAACACAGAATGCAAACAGAACAATGAATATGAGGACTATTTGAAAGCATTCAGAAAAGAGAGCTTTAACTGGAAGGAGAAGATCTAAAAAAGGAGCTGGGAAGTAGGATGGCAGCCCCTTGTCTAATTGAAGGGCTGCCTGTGAGACATTTGATTTGGTTTTGAACTGATGGTGCAGAATTGGGAGAGTGGGGTCAGTTATGAGGAAGAACATCCTGTCTAGTATACAGGATTTTTACTTTTAATGCAATAACTTGCCTTGTATTAGAAATCTCTCTTCCTGGGTGTATTCTAGAAAAAAAAAAAATGGGAGTCTGTAGAGGAGAGTCTTACATAGAATTACACTAAGTAATACCTATATTAATTTGCTAGGATTGCTGTAACAAAATACCACAGTCTTAAATGACTGACATTGTTTTTCTCATAGTTCTGGAAACCAGAAGATCAAAATCAAAGTGTGAGCAGGTCTGATTTCTCCTGAAACCTCTTGTTTGCAGATGGAGACCTTATTACCATATCTTCAGTCTTTCCAATATGTAAGCACAACCCTATTACCTTACTGTGTATCCAAATCACCTCTTCAGGACACAAGATAGGATGGAGTAAGACCCACCCTAACACATTCTTTCAACTTTATCACTTCTTTGAAGGCCCTTTCTCCAAATTCAATTCACATTATAAGTTATAAGATACTGAGTGTTAAAGTTAAGGTTTCAACGTAAGAATTTAGATAGTTTAAGGGGGAGCATTTCGTCCGCAAAATATCTTAAGTTCACTTCCACTGTCCAAGAGTTCTTCCTGAGGAGAGAAAATTCAGAGCATACTGAAGCCTACTCCATATAAGAAGGAAAAAAACTCTTGACTGAAGGATTGAGCAACACTGTCAGCACCCTGCTCTAAATTAATTCCTACCACCAGAGGGGTCTCTTGTCATCTGTCTACAAATGCAGGTTTAACCATAAACTGCTCTTTGGCTTCTGGTGAATGTGGAGAGGATTAAATTCATTATAATATTAAATAGATCAGGTGGAATTAGCTCTCAGCAGAGAGCAGCTGCTGGCTCCAGCAATGTTGTGACAGGCTCCGCCAATTATGCAATGCAAATATAATCATCTGACTTCCACCATTTCCAGGCCTTGACAAGCCCTGCAAATCTGTTGGGCAATTTCTTCTGATCTGGCCCCACATGTATTGTCTTGACAGTGGTTATCTCGAAGTCCAGATCACAATGTCTTTGACAGTCATTCAGGACTAAAGCTAAAATAAGGGAAGAGGTTAGGACCTAGAGTTATTGAGAGAGAAAAATCCAGGGACGTGTGTTCATTTTGCTTTTATTAATACAGTTAATATTGATTTAGCTACTAGCAATGTTGTCTGATTTTCGCTTAGAGCAGCAGAGTGAAGGTGCAATACAGACAACATAGCATCCACTATATTATTGAAGAGGTTTAATTTTGCTGAGTTTGTGCATGTATGATTTCATGACAGTATATTAGCTTAAAAGACTATAAGGTACTTTTATGTGTCAAGAAAGTTCTAGGAAATATATCTTTATCTTTGTTGGATTAGATAGGTCAAGGTTGGGTTGAATTTAGTTAACAGAGAACCAAAATGATTTGGGACTAAGTTGAACACACCAAGCAAATCCTCACACAGAGTTTTAGAAGAAATTTAGGCAATATCTCTATAAATGTTAATGACACGTGAGAGGAATTCCTTAATTAGAAGAAGTAAGTGTAGATGTTCAACCTGTTTGCAAATGTGATCATTTAAGGAAGCTAAGTACAAAATAAGAAGAAAACTGTGCTCAGTGAAATTACCTGTAAATGCAGGTAGAAATTCTGTTTCTCTACTTCTCTGTTGGTGGAAACCAAAGTAGAGGGGATTATGTACTTTTGTAATAAGAGAGAAGACTTCAATGGAAACTGATCACAAAGTCAGACCAAAGTGTGCCATATAAAACCCTCCTTATGTGAAAAGGTGTTGGGTTGTATTTTTTTTTTCCCATGCCCATATGTGCTATTCCTGGGGTTAAGTTGCTTCTGGGGCGGTTATGTGTTACTTTTGTATTGACATCTCTGGAGGACATTAGAAAAATAAAATAAAGACATATGGTTTGTGAAAAGAAGAGCATCACTGCCCTTTGCAACTATTCTCTCTGATTCAAGTGAGATTGTAAGCAGTGTCAGAAGGGGAAGGCTGCATTTTCTAGCATCCCCATGTTGGAAGGAATCCTTAGCACTCTCACCTTCAGACAAGTAAGCATTCTGATGACAGGAGGATGCTGTACTCTGCTCATATGTTAATGAGAAAAGTGCATTGATTCAATATTCACACACACACACACACACACACACACACACACGCTGCCCCCCCACAGTAGAATAGGAGTATCCTCTAATGGTCTTTCAATGACAGCTTTCTTCCCCCTCTTCACACTATATGCTGACAGTATGACTGTCTTAACCCATTTTGTTCCATAGACCCAGATGTGAAACACCTATACAAACTCAAATATAATACATAAAATAATAGCATAAAATGTAATTATGTAAGAGAAGAAAAATATAATTATGTTCTAATGTGGTAATTATAATAGTATTAATGCCAATTAAGATAAGAATGTATGTACAGAACAGGCTCTAGATTATGATTTCCAACCTATTTTAATGTACCTGTATCAATGTCATTGAAATATTCACAGAATTGAAAACTTGAGACCTAATTTAATTAGGAAACAATTGTAATAAGCAATTCCAGGAGTGAAGAATGGACAAGCTAGTTATTTGGACTTAGGATCCTTAAGACTACCCCACAGAGGTAAGCATGTCTTTCTATTTATAAGCCCTCTATTTTGATGGCTATTTGAACATGATTAGTACAGGTTGGGTTGTAAAAATTCTTCTATACCATTGAAGATATTTGAAAATTATTTCCACATAAAAATTGGTATTTTCTGGCCAGTCAGCAAGAATCGTATTTAATCCTAATTCTAAATTAAAAATTCACCCATTCCTCATTCTGGAACTGTCTTTCATCCATTCTATCTGCAAGAATTATACTTTTATAATTTAGAGTAATTCTTACCAAGGAATTTCTTTTGTTTATTGTTTTCTTATGCTAGGAAATATTGATGTACTTGATACTGAGGGAGGAACAAGATACAGAGATGAACATAAATTGTTTCAGTTTTGAGGAAAGATTCATGCATACTAAAGCCTATGAGAGAGTGTGACACATACTTTGACATAGGTGTTTGCAAGTTCTGGGCCCCAGAGGAGAACACACATGTCAGAGTGGGAAGGAATATGATTCTTCCTGTCCACCAGTGTGTCTCATTGCTTAGTAATCATATTTTTTTTAATACCCTACCCCCAGACTTGCTTGTCCTTCCTTCAAAAGTTCTTTGATTTTTTTAAAATTTATTTTTATTGTAAACAAATGGGATACATGTTGTTTCTTTTTGTACATGGAGTAACAGCATACCATTTGCATAATCATATATTTACATAGGGTAATGATTTTTTATTCATTCTGTTATTTTTTCCTTCCCTCCACCCCTCCTACCCCTCTTTTCCCTCTATACAGTCCCTCCTTCCTCCATTCTTGCCCCCCTCCCACCCCCCCATTATGTGTCATCATCCACTTATCAGTGAGATCATTCGTCTTTTGGATTTTTGAGATTGGCTTATCTCACTTTGCATGATATTCTCCAATTTCATCCATTTGCCTGCAAATGCCATAATTTTATTATTCTTTATAGCTGAGTAATATTCCATTGTATATATATATATATATACCACATTTTCTTTATCCATTCATCAATTGAAGGACATCTAGGTTGGTTCCACAGTCTGGCTATGGTGAATTGAGCAGCTATGAACATTGATGTGGCTGTATCTCTGTAGTATGCTGGTTTTAAGTCCTTTGGGTATAGGTTAAGGAGTGGGATAGCTGGGTCAAATGGTGAGTCCATTCCAAGTTTTCTAAGGAATCTCCACACTACTTTCCAGAGTGGCTGCACTAATTTGCAGCCCCACCAGCAATGTATGAGTGTACCTTTTTCTCCACATCCTCTCCAACACTTATTGTTGCTTGTATTCGTATTTTTAAGCAAGTTCTCTCTTGTTTTTCAGCAATTCTTAAAAAAGTAAACATGTTTTTTTTCTCTTTGTGGTAGTCACCTCCTGCTACTACTAGTTGAGGATTTCCTAACAGTTCCTTCCAACCATACATACTTCTGTATAGGAGTGTTCTTCTTAGCCCCACTCTTCCTTGATGGACCTTTGAAGAATTTTACTGGCAAAAATCTACAAGGACACAGGCATAATTCTGAAAGCAATAACTGAACTAAGATTCAAGATTCACAAGATTTCAAGGCTAAAGTACAGCCACATAGTGAAAATGTGGAAGCATTGGAACAAAAAGATGTGTATTCAATCCACATCTGCATCCAGACAGATTTCCTCACTACTATGAGTCTTGGGCCTTGACAAGAAATGATAAAATTTTCAAAGATGAACAGAGTTAAAGGGGCTCTGGGAAGGTAGACGTCACGGGCAGAGGGAAAAGGAAGGAGATTTCAGCAAAAATCAATGCCGAATTTTGAAGTAAGCATTAAGGTTAAATAAGTCTCTTATTGAGTGACCAGAAAATTGAATTTTTATGTGAATTTTTTTTCAAATTCCACTATGTGAAGATATGAGATAGCATAGTGTTTTCTCTGAATTGTGTAACCCTAGAGAGCATAGAGTATACCTCCTGCAACAAAAAAGTTGCCCTTGTGAGAGTTCCAGCTACTGACCCATTCTCAAATACATGTGCCTTTTACTTGAAGATGTTTTATGATGTGTTAGAAGTAAATATGGAACTTGTCACTTTCTTCTCTCAGCCATCGATGGAAATAAAACAGGCAAAATAGTACAGCAAGCAAAAATAGCTCTCCTCAGTAACGCCACTTACTATTTCTTTCAATTGTCAACCTTACACTGTCAATCTCTTTTTAAAACATTCATTAATAAATAATTGGGGGCCAGAAACCAAAGGCATATCTTTACAAGTGTTGGTGGAAGATAGATTTGACCTTCCTTTCAAGGAACGACTTGAGCTTCAGAGTCTTTGAGGGCTTCATTTAGGGAATCCAGATAAAGGACAAGAAATAAGCAAAGAAAGATGTGATATGAGAAAAAACAAAAAGTGGCCAAGAAGCTGGAAGCAGTTGTCCACAAAATGTGAGTGTAGAGCTTGGTATTTTCCCTCCCTGCCTCTTTCTCACCTGTATATTGACCTTGGCAGCACAGTGCCCACGAAAGAACTGATCTCAGTGTGGAGCTCAATGAAAAAACAATATAAAAGTTATAGGGAACATGTCTTATTTAGTCATTCAACTAGCTCTTGGAACTGACTTTGGGGAGGCAGCCATAAAAATAACTTACCCACCTTTAAATGACTTTATTATATTTTCATCTTTAATAAAATAAAAGCCATGGCAATCAGCTTTCAAGGCAACATTATATCTAAATAGTGTAAAAGAAGAGATGTTGAACAAATCAGAACAATATTCAAACTTAATCTGTATCCTTGGCATCTCAGAGTCTCAGGCTTTCACAATTAAATGGTGATCGTAATACCTGGATCATTGAATAATTGTGAGAATTACCTTCTGCTTAATGCAAACATTAAAGAATGGTATGGGTCATTGAAATAGTAATCGAAGCAGTTTGGGAGTCTGAAGCAGGAGGATTGTAAGTCTGAGGCCAGCCTGGGGAACTTAATGAGACCCTAATCTCAAAATTAAAAAAAAAAAAAAAAAAATTATAAAAGGACTGGAATGTAACTCAGTGGCATAGCACCCCTGGATTCATTCCTCCAGTATCACAAGAAAACAGAAACAGATACAGATTGTATTGTGTGAGAATGTGACATACTAGGACATAATGCCATGACAGAATGATGTCTCTTAAGGTCTGATGCCATGACATATATACACACATATATAGCTTCTGCCCTTGGCAGATTCTCAATTTCAGTCTGCAGTTCTCACGTGCAAAACATGCTATTTTGCCATCTGTACAGCATTTTCCTTCTCACTTGGCACAACAAAACCCATTCAGGTATCGTGGTGGCCTGTGTAAGTAAACACAAACACACATCAGTTCTCAAGAGACTTTGTCCTATTATGATGGACATAAAAAACACTCCAGTACTTTGTTGTCAGAATGTTTTCACAGCTGTTCCACTGAAATCCTCCCCCTTCACTTGAGTTTATCATGAGGAACCCCTCATACGACATGGTTGATCAGATTGAGTACATTCTATTATTTTCTTAATGGAGAAGCACTATCAGAATTGAATACATCAGTGATACAAAACAAAACAAATAATATTTTGCAGCTCATGAAAATTCTGAGGAAAAAAACTGAGACAGGAAAAAAAAATAACAAACAAAAATCAGAGCTATGGATTGGCAGAAAGAATATGACAGCGAAAACCAGAGCTGTAATTTTATTGTTTTTTTCCCCTTTTCCTTGACCCCTAGAGAATACACAAATAAAATCAATTAATGGGCCTTGAAGAAGAATCACTTTAAACTGTTCAATTAAACCCCGCAATGCAGAGAACAGAAGGGAGAAAAAAAAAAAAAAAAACAATAAATACGTCTTAAAAAATGGACTTGTCAGAGGCGCCAGGGTCCCGACATGCACCATTACTGACGGATCGAATCGCACTTCCATTAACACCATAATCTTATAGACTCCACAGGCTGTAAAAAAGGGATTTACTTTAATCAGGTTTGGTTAGGACTGAATTTGAAAAGTGCTACAAGTGAAATAAAACATGACCTGCACCTCTTTGATTTTTCTCCAGCATTGGTTCCGTAGTATGTAATTTGCTGTCCACCCATGGGTCATATTTAATGACTGATCTGCTGGTACATTTCTTTCTGTTTTAGCAGTGGAAATCATTAATACAAGCCTGCAATATTCCCTCTTAACTATTTCCTTTCACCTAATGATTTGATTGAACAATCATCACCACCTCCAAAATAGTTCCCTGGATCTTCTTTTAGGCAGGTACCTCCTCCAGGTCTTTCCAATGTTTCCAAAGCATTTTCAAAAGTTTGTCTTAAAATAAGAATGCCATGATTCCGGGTCAAGGCTGGTGGAATTCAAACAATTTTCTTTTTTTTTTTTCCCAAACAACTTTCTTTATTGGAGCTGTTCTCAGTGTCTTTACCATGCTAATGTGCTCTCCAGAGGGTCCTGGCTGCTGTTGACAACACTTATGCGTCTAAGGGACATTTTTAGATCTTCTCATGAGACTTATGTTTTGCACAAAACAGTATGAGAAACACTGGCTTCGGCAGCTTTTATTTATCTCACTCAGTAAATTCCCTACAATAATTTGATTGTTGCCTTTTTGGTAATAAGTGCTCACCCAGAGGGTGGCTAGAGCGACTCTGGCAGGCCAGGTGAGATGAATGGCCATTAAAGAGACTTGGAAGTCTATAAATCTACAAGGTGTCAGGATAATCCTTTCTCACTGCTTTTTGCTTCATACTATGGCTTTCCCAATTTATCAAAAGACACCAGCTCAATATCAAGTTGGATTTCTCTTCCCTTTTTCAAAGAGGAGGAGTGCAAGAAGACAGGCAGTGTAATGTCAAGAACCAGTCATTGTCCTGATATTTACCTCCAGTGCACATGTTTTTTTTTCAATATTAAGATGAACTATGTTTTGTTCAGTATAGATTTTTAATTTGAAAGAATAATAAAGGCCATTGAACCATTACTGTTTTATTGGGCCACACAATGCTATATAGACTTGAACGGTCGGGACTGAGAACTGATTCCACCAAAGTAGGGCTGTGATTTAGCATCTTCTATTTTTTCTTTGCTTGTTGGTTTAATATTTTAATTTAATTATTTAATACTTTGTCTAGGGGCTGGGGAGATAGCTCAGTTGGTAGAGTGCTTGCCTCGCAAGCACAAGGCCCTGGGTTCAATCCCCAGCACAGCAAAATAAATAAATAAATAAATACTTTGTCTAATACCTTCACATGTAATGTAAAGAGATACTGGTTTCTCAATACGGACAAATGGGATCTCCTATTCTTAATGTGAACCCTGACCCGATGTATAACTGTATTTTATATGCACACCTATTACATATTTGTCCCAGGATTTGATTAAGACTGTATTTCCAAACTGGAAGTCAAATTTCTTTGTTATCCTGATGTTCTTATCAGCTAAGAAACCCAAAAGAACAAGAGAGAAATGGGTGAATGTTTAGCTCTGTCTTGGAAAACTCAGCTGTATTAGGAGTAAAGTAAAAAATTCTAGATTAGCTACCAGGTGCCCTAATAGGTAGGATTATCTGTGTCCAAAGTTCAAAGGACCAAAGTGTATCTCAGAGGAGAAGTGACTAAAACTGGATTAGATGAAAGGAAAAAAAAAAAAAAAAAAGAAAGAAAGAAAATTAAGAAGAAAGGAAAGGCTAAATAAGTAATACTGGCAGGATGATGGAGAGGAAGGAGAGAGAAATAAATCAGGTATATAAAGCATGAGAAAGCAGGTTGATTGGTAATTGGAAGACCAGGGGAAGCATTGCAGAAGATAAGCAAATATGATAATACTGGCATAATAAAGGCCCTCAAGTTAAAGGATCTAATGGAAGAGTTGGTCATGGAATTGCAAGGTTAATTCCAGAAGCATTGTTAAAAGCCCCCAAAAGCATAAAATTCACTTTAAAGGAGCTCCAATTTTAAAAGCTCCCTAGAGGCATGTAATAGAAAAGGGCTTTTAAATGCTATTTCTATTTTTTTTCCCCTGTTTTCCTTAGGGGTTGTCTCAGAGGGATGATTTATTGTCTATTATATTTAAAGTGACAGAGCCAATTTTGAAGACTTGCTGCAGTGGTGCTATCATCAGGGTACATGTGATTGCAGAATGTACCCTGTACATGCCAGTCAGCACTTGGCTTCTGTTTGGCTTTGGGCAGCATGACTGACAGAAAAGGAAAGAGAGGCACATGGGCCTCTGGTCTTGTGATTGGAAGTCCTGTGTACATACAAAGAGACTAGTTAATAGAGTAAAATTTTTTTCATTATCAACATAAATAAAAGATGAGAGAAATTAAATGGAGAAAAATGTTATTTATCAGAGCATTGCAATGAGAATATAGGTAGCATAGTAAATAATGGGCTCAAATAGACTGAGGCAAGGGGAAGCTTTTCAAGGCAAAAATGAAGAGGACTACATCAGATATTTTGAAACAGTAATTCTAGGGCACAATGATAAATAATAAGAGTGACTTTAGTCCAAAGTTGAGCAGAGAGATACTGTGCAGAGGTTCTTGTGGAAGGACTCTTTGTATGAAATTGTCGAGGTCCCTGGGCAAGTTCATGGTTCTTGCAGTCTTTGTGATAGTTACTGTAAAACAATCACACATAAAACCTTCCTTCATAACCCCCTACTTTATTTTCTTTTCTTCTGGTAGTGTTGACACAAGTGACTCCATTTTGATTCTGACAACATTCACATTTATTTTAAATCAGCAAGGAAGGTTGCTTTTTTGTTTGTTTTTGTTTTTTTTTTGGTGGAAAGGTAAATAAACATAGCTCCTTCAGAAAAGAGACCCAGAATCTTATTCCCTTTAAACCAATATGAGAGATCTCACTTATAGTATGTGCACTGTGTCCTGGGCACTAGTCTACCACTTTGAGTTGGTAGGATGCAGAAAGAGGAGGAAGAGCAGAGGGAGAAGAAAAAGAAGGAAGTTAAAAAAAAATTAATTGATCCATGGTATTCCCAAATAGTTTAAATCTAAAAACCTGAGTTCAAGTTCAGATTCCACATATAAGAGCTGTGAGTGAACTTGAGTAATTCAAATCCTGTGACAAAGAAAAGACGAACACACAATCCACTCTCCTTAGAGAGTGCTGTAAGAATCAATTCTACATAAAATAATGTGTGCAAATGCTTTAAAATCTCTAGGATAAACATGCTTAACTCTGATTCTCAATTATTTCTTCTTTTTAGTGCTTTGTGGGATTGTGGCCATTTTGGTCAATATTCATTATATTAGAACCCTGAATCATTCTAAATGCACTGACCTAAGGATTACAGTAATGTGGAATAGTACATTCCATTGCCTAAACATGCTCTCTAATAAAAACAGCATAATTACAATAATATGAAAATTCTTTAGTTTTCACCTCTTTCATATTAGTTTTTACTCAATATTATTTTTCTTAATATTTTCCCAATTAATGTAGTATTAATTGTGCAAAATCAGAGAACACATGAAAATAAAAATAAAAAACAAAGGTAATCTTATTACCAAGATTTAAGCAATGTGAACATTTTGATGTTTTTTTTTTGTCTTTAAATTGTTGTTTGAAACTAATCTTTCCAATGACTGATCTATTTTGATATAAAAACAAAATTTATCATAACTATGATTATGCTAACAATTTTATATGCACTTATAATCTTCACAAAACTAATAGAATATATATTAATGTCTCTATTTTACAGATGAAAATACTGAGGTTTAGGGAGGCTAAGACATTTTACGTAGGTCATATAGTAATAAAATATGATCCATGCCCAACAGAATCTGTAAAACATGTGAATCCTATTTACTTCCATAACTTGTAAAAAAAATTTGCTCTTCAACTTTGGTTTTTGCCTCTTGTCTGGACTACAGCACTGAATGCCTTACTAGTCTCCCCACTGTTGGTCTTTTCTACCAAATCTATTCTCCACACCATAACCAGAGTGAACTAGAACTTGAATCTAGGGTACATTCTCAAACACTAGACACTTTTGTTTCCTAATTCCTATAAGTATAATTGCTGAATAAAATCATAGCATTATCATTTCTACCATAGGCAATGAATTAAAAAGAGGAAGAGGAGAAATCTGCTGTGATTTTTTTTTTTTTTAAATTGGACCTGTGACATAGTTAGGCTTTTCTGAAAGTCAAAGGGAAAAAAAAAAAAAAACAACTTTTAATCCACCATTTTAAAAAGATATGGATTTTTTTCATGCAATTTATTCAAATTATGTAGGTTTTTCTTACCACCCCTGTTTGTCATTGATTATGCTTGTGTATGGACAGGCCAAGTAGACACACGAAGGTGGACATCTTTGTTATGTATAAAGAAAACATTTGGGTTTCTTGTATTCATTTTTTTTTTCTTTTTTACTTTTCTTTTTTCCCCCATATTTTTATTGGTGCATTATAGTTATACATAATGATGGGATTTGTTACACATTCATAATGCTCACAATATAACAATATAAAATTGGCCAACATCATTCCCCATTATTTCCCTTTCCCTCCTCTCCTCCCAAGAAAACATTTCTGTTAAAATTCCCACATTGCTGGGCACCTCGGTACACATAATCCCATGTTCCTCAGGAGGTTAAGGCAGGCGGATCCCAAGTTCAAAGCCAGCCTCAGCAACTTAGAGAGGCCCTGAGCAACTCAGCAAGACCCTGAGTCTAAATAAAATAAAATATTTTTTTAAAAAATTTTCCACATTGTGGATGAGTGCAACATTCTTTGTCATATTTACCAGGAAATTAATAAATAGATGCTAAGCGTTCAATAGTGCTCATTATTGTTTGTTTGTTTTAATATTTTGACTTTTACCACTTATTTTCATCTCATTAGATCACCCAGTTAAATTTTGTTCTTTTAAAATATACTTAACCATTTTTAGATAGCCTGTAATTTATACATATAATCAACTCTCACTTATGCATGAATCAATTATACAATTTAATAATTACATGGTTTGCCTTATGGCTTTCCTACTCTGGGTCATTCATTGACACCTCTACCTTAGAAACAGGAAGGAAAAAAAGGGAGACCAGGCTGAATCTTTACTCCAGGTTGTTAGATTTTAGCTTTTGCAAATGTTGAGTAATGGCTATAACTTAAGATGACTTAAATTTACTGTGCCATGTCATCTTTCAGCAGTAATGATAAAACAACAGGATGAAAGTCAGTTTTTAGCATATAACTATTCCAGACAGCTTAATATGAAGTAAATAAATGCAATAGTGAAATTAAAAAACTGGTCACTGTTGTCTAAGAAAAAATTTACTTATTTTTATCAATAGGGATTTTGCATGCACATCCATCTTAACTTGCATATCTCTACTTCAGTTTTTCTTAAATAAAAATAACTGTTATAATAGGTAATATTCATATAGCCCTGTGCTTCAGGAACTATTCTAAAATCTTCCTATATATTAATCATTCTAAAATCTTCCTGTATATTAATCATTTGATAATCATAATAACTCTATAAGGTTATTATATATCATATATCCTCATTTTGTAGTTGAAGAATCTGTATCAGAGAAGAGACATAACCAAGGTCTTACAACGAGTAAGGGGCAGAGTCAGTGTATGAATAACAGCAGCTTATCTTGAACCTCAGCTCTTCAACACCATTCTCACAACCCTGTCCCATGCAATATATTCATGGTCACCATAGAACATGCATACTGCTTCTTACAGTTTGTTAATTCTCTAAAGACTGCTACTTACTATTTTTAGATCCTATTTCTGTAACTTATAAAATGCATAGAATTTACATTCAACTCTATTCATGTTATATTTTCCCATTTTTTACAGTTCATTAAAAGACTCATGTATGCCAAGACTTAACATGTGTCCTCTAGTATACAGTAATTAGTTATTGAACTTTTCCATGTGATAGAATCAAGGAGTTGCAGGATTAGAAGTGATCTTAGAGGTCAAATAGTCCAGATGTGTAAATCTTAATTGACACTTGAGTCTCTTTTATTGGATGAGTTTTTGCTCAGTGGCTTTTGAAACTTCTCTACTGTTGGAGAACTCACTATTTATTTAAAAAGTCATTCCATTAATTAAAATATTTTTTCATTAGGGTCAAAGTCTATCTTTGAAATTTCTACACATTGATTTTATAGATAAGTCTAAATCTTTTCTTCATTAAAAAAAAAAAAACCCTTTAAATGGCCTGATTATTTTATCTCAGATATACCCTAGCTTGATCAGTTCCTTCAATATTTCCTTAACTAACAATTTCCAAGTTTTCTTCATCATCTTAGATATTTGTTACTTGAACTAAACTTTGTCAACACTTTTAAAAATGGATGAAACTAGAATATATTTTATATCTATAGAACGACCATCATGGAGTAAAGCAGCAACTCTTGTCATGGCACCGAACTTATGTGAAGTATAGGATAGTATGCATATTCTTGGCAGTGTGCACACATTGTAGAATCACAATGAGACTTGCAGTTGGTTACAATGACTAACTCAGATATAACATTATAAAATTGCCCTCCCCAATTGGTACTTATAGTGAAGTGGTAGACCAACGTGAAATCTGCATTTGTCTATGATGGATTTTCTTTAGTTGATTTGGTTTGAAATGACCTAGAGTTCATTTTATACTTTGCCTCTAAGATGTCTCAACTTTTCTTCTTAAATTTTAGGAAATGTGTTGATAATCCTATCATATATCTGCATTTCCCCCAAGTCACCAGTAAAATTGTTGAATAAGATAGAGCTTAGAATAGAGTATTTCCTTCAGAGTGATATGAATTCATGTGTTAAAACTTTCTACAGTTCTTCTATTAAGGGCATACCCAATAGGATTGCATTTCAGCCTGTTTTTCTACTTCTTCTAAATGAATGCAACCTTTGCTCTGCTAACTCATTATATCCTCAGCATTTGTTCAAATATCGGTTCTCTTCCTTTTTTAGGGTTTGTACAAGTTACAGGAATTAACCCTAAATCATATCTTTTCAGAATGGAAAACAGAAGTACTCCTATTCTATGGCATTTTAAGTCTGTGGCCACATCCTTATAATCGTAGCTGTTTCTTCATATAATGCTACTTTGAAATGAGTTTTTGCCTGCTATGATGATTGTTAAGCAATGATATGGAACTTTCATTTCTAAAACGGTGCATAATCATTTCTATTAGCTATTCTCTTAAATAGTCACATGAAGTACTTCAGTATCAAATTCATAAAAGACTTTGAGCTGTCATCACTGCAGTCAAAGCATTCCCTTGAGTAGTTTGCTCTATTTTGATTTCACATTTGTGAGAGCACAGAGTGCCCAAAGGCCTCCATCAGCCTCCTTGAAAATGGGTAAGTGGCAATAGAAGAGAAAAAAAATCTTTGTGCAGAAAAGCAACAAACCACTGGCAGCCCTAGAACTTGGTTTTCAAATGTTTTTATTAGTGTCTTGTTGCATGTGGATTTTGTTCTTTCTGTGCCATTTTCCTCTGACTTTGGTGTTCTCCTGTCCCATTTCTAATCTCTATTTCAGAAAAGCTCATCAAATGCATAAGTTGTACTCTTCAAGTTAAATATCACTTTTTTTCCTGTTTTGGAGTTTGTGACATTTTATCAAAAGTGGTTTATTAATTGCACAAATTGGAGAAGTCAGATCCGAATTGGTTGCCAGGGGATTGAATTTTGCATGAACCTTAGATTCCCTTCATAATTCTCCAGAACTTATGTGTTGCTCATGGGAAGCAGACTCTGATGTCCGCTTACTTGAATTAGTATGTGAGCACTGAGGCTTGGCTCTCCCCTGACCCTCCTGGCAGGATCAGACACTGCCCTTGCTCTGCTTGACTCCCTTTAAGCTGAGCTCAATGGGCTGCTTTGCATGTTCTAAATGCTGTGTGATGCTTCCTCCTTTAATCAAGCTGAGCATCACTGCTTCCCCCAATCACCCTCTGCACTTAATTGACCAATAGAGCTAGACATATGGAGGATCGAATCACAAACCCAAATCAGCAGTTGTCAGAAGAGATTAATTCAAACAGGAGGCAGCAAAACACTTGTTTTTCCCCCCTCACTCTGTGCTCATTTTCGACAGTCTGATGAGAGAAATGATTATTAATATCTCCAGCTGTGCCCTCAGGCAGATGCCAGGAACTTCAATGAACTGCCTTCCACTTCCCTATCTCCCTTAAGTCTTTCTTCTGGAGATACCTTCTGGCCCTTTGGTTTACCAGGTGGCACTGGGGTGAGTCTGGCACATAAATGTCTGTGTGTCAAATCCAACCTCCAGAATCCTGTTGGGAAACTCTTCCCTATGAGCCATGCTGAGATCACTTTCCTTCTCTGACTCCCACTCAGAGCCAGAAGCAGAGAAGATGAGTGACTATACTTTTACTGTCTGAACTCTCTTGGGGACAGTTCTCAACCTTTCAGTTGATATGTAGTATGTATTCAGTTTGTTTATTTGCTCTTTATTTATTTACTAGCTCTATGCAAAAATAGAGAAACAACACAAAATGATTAATCCTGAGAATCATGTTAGGAAGAATGGAACCTAATATTTACTGAATAACTAATGGGTGTCAAATGTTAGATTAATCTTTAGAAATTTAGAGCATAAGTCACTTGCTTGTTGCTCACTCCTTAAGAAAGCATCTTTTTTTTTTCTGTGACAGAAAGCACAACTCAATTTGACTTGAAGAAAAGAAAAAGAATCTGTTGACTCACATGTAAGAGAGAGGAGTCAAGCCTCTTTTCAGACACAGCTGGATCTAAAGGAGCACCAGGGCCCAGGTCCTCTCCATCTCTGACCCACCCACCACTTGCAGTGCCAGTATGCTTGCAGAGTTCCATAATTATAACCTAGCCTTTGGCAACCCTAGTGGGAAAGAGAAGGAGAGCAGCTGTTTATCACTCCTAAAAAAATTCTGGTCCTAACTCTTATCATCTAAAACTGTAAATTTTGAGGAGTATTCAAATGAGTTCTTCTTTAAAGGTTTTGTAGAACTCGGCTGAGAACCCATCTGGTCCCGGACTTTTCTTTGTTGGTAGGCTTTTGATGACCTCTTCTATTTTATTTGCTTGAAATTGATTTATTTAAGTTGTGTATGTCCTCCTCGTTCAGTTTAGGTAATTCATATGTCTCTAGAAACTTGTTGATGTCTTTGAGGTTTTCTGTTTTGTTGGAATATAGATTTTCAAAATAGCTTCTAATTATGTTTTGTATTTCACTTGTGTCTGTTGTGATATTTCCTTGTTCATTCCGAATTTTAGTAATTTGAGTTTTCTCCCTCTTTCTCTTTGTTAGTGTGGCTAAGGGTTTACCAATTTTGTGTATTTTTTCAAAGAACCAACTATTTATTTTGTTAATTTTTCTGATTGTTTCTTTTGTTTCAATTTCGTTGATTTCAGCTCTGATTTTAACTATTTCCTGTCTTCTACTACTTTTGGGGTTGGTCTGCTCTTCTTTTTCTAGGGCTTTGAGCTGTAGTGTTAAGTCGTTTATTTGTTGATTTCTACTTCTTTTTTTGAATGCGCCCCATGAAATAAATCTTCCTCTAAGTACTGCTTTCATAGTGTCCCAGAGATTTTGATATGATGTGTCTTTGTTCTTGTTTACTTCTAAGAATTTTTTTATTTCCCTCCTGATGTCTTCTGTTATCCATTCATCATATAATAGCGTATTATTTAATCTCCAGGTATTGGAGAAGTTTCTGTTTTTTATTCTGTCATTTATTTCTAATTTCAATCCATATGATCTGATAGAATACAAGGTAGTATCTCTATCTTCTTGTATTTGCTAACAGTAGCTTTGTGGCATAAAATATGGTCAAATTATGGCATTTGCAGGCAAATGGATGAAATTGGAGAATATCATGCTAAGTGAGATAAGCCAATCTCAAAAAACCAAAGGATGAATGATCTCGCGATAAGCGGATGGGGACACATAATGGGGGGTGGGAGGGGTTAGCGTTAGGGTTAGGGTTAGGTTTTAGGGTTAGGGTTAAGGAGGGTGGCAAGAATGCAGGAAGGAAGGACTGTATAGAGGGAAAAGAGGGGTGGGAGGGGTGGGGGGGAAGGGAAAAATAACAGAATGAATCAAACAACATTACCCTATGTAAATTTATGATTACACAAATGGTATGCCTTTACTCCATGTACAGAGAAACAACATGTATCCCATTTGTTTACAATAAAAAATAAAAATTAAAAAAATTTAAAAAAATAAAAAATTATAATAAATTTAAAAAAAAACATTAAAAAAACTATAAATTTGATGTCTAGAAAATGCAGTTTAATTGTCTTAAGGCATGTTCATCTCTAGAAGTTAGAAATGGATCACCAGAGCTCAAAACTACTTGATACCTTTAATTTGTAATCTTGGGCAAGTGACTTAATTTCTTTGCATCTCTATCTTAACACCCATGAAGGGAAGCAAGGATCTATGAATTCCTCTACTATGCTATGTTGTGGGAAAATCACAGGGAAAATTTCTGAAACTCTGTTATTATTGTTTATTTCCCATTAGTAGGCTACATGGCATAGGAAATTGACCAAGATGTCCTTAATACACACTGCCTAACTAACAAATGTCTTATTTCTTTCTAGATTTTACAATAGAAATTTTTAGATTTAGAGAAATAACTTAAATTGTCAACATAAGCCTGGAAACATGCCTTCATGTGTTTCAATAAGATCCTTATCTGGAAAAGGAATTCCTGTTTCATCACTGAGAACTGCAGACACTGTATATCACACCTCACTGTGAGAGCACCCTCAGCGATAGAGGGACCTGCCCTGCTGCTTGGGGCAGCAAAATGAAGATGGAACCTGACTGCAAAATTCCCCAGCCAGTGTCATAATTTTGTCATTCAGGAAAATAATGGCTTTGAAAATAGCTTATGGAAGAGATAATCTGTTGGATTGAACAGTCATTATCCAATTATCAAGGCTCTATCAGTTGGGTTTCTAATGTGAGCTGGATAAGGGCAAGACAGCAGAAGACACAATAGCATAAAAGCAGAGCAAACTGTGAAGAAAGAGTAGGCGAGATAAAGACATCAAGTTGGTAGGAAGGAGATAGAAGGACATCCTGAGTAGAAGAATCTCAGGAAAAGAGTGTGGGGCTGGCCCAGCTTGGCGAGAAGAACTGTAGTGAAGGATGAGTTGGATTTCTTAAATGGTTTCCTTTAGAGATCATCTTGTTATAGTTGAACAATTTCTTTTTATTAGATAGCCAAGAAGAAACAGAGTCCTGTGCTGCACATAGTGGGGAAAGACTACTAGGCAATAATTGTGATTCAGTCACCAAGTGCTTGGAGTGAGTGTAATTACTACTTCAATAGCAGTTAAACTATATCATGAAGTGGGATGCAGAGACCATATGGCATATCTCTCTTTCTCCAAATTTGATTTATACCACTTACATCTCTCACTAATAGCCAATATGCAGTAATAATAGAAGTGACATTTTTAAATAAAAGGGATTTTATTAGTTGCCTCTGAAAACAATTCTGTCCTCAATTTTTTTTCACCATACCACGTAGACCTTAGCTTCAAATTATACAATTTTCTGGTAAGAAGTAGTCATAGTGTAAACTTTTCTTGCCCTTCATGTCTGTGCTAGCATATGAGCAAGAGGAATTATTTATTTTTAGTGAAAAGATCCTGAACGCCCATCAATGGGTATCTTCTTCCACATTGCCTCTCCCCTGCTTGTTTTCTGCATGTCTATTACCATAATTGGTGTTCAAAATCAGACCCCTAATCACACCTGTGTTCTTTAGCATCTTATTTCCGACTTAGAACACATCAGTGTATAACGGTGTTTTTCAATGTGTGGTCCAGCAGCCATCAGCATCCAAGTATCAAGTTTCTAATTGAAAATGCAAATTCCATGATCATTGGTGTCAGAAATATTGAAAGCCCAAGAATATGAATTTTTAAGCTCTGTAAGTGACATTTATAAACACAGCATCCTTTCATGTATAACAACCACTGAGAACCATTAGTTCAGAGCATAACCACCCAAAATAAGTACAATAAGTCATAAATATAAATTAAAATTTTCTAATAAGCAAATTAAGACAAACGGAAATGGTGAAGTTGATTTCAATGATATTTTATTTAATGCAATAAATCAAAATATGATTTTAACATGTACTGATATACAATATTTAGGTATTTTATATCCTTTTTACATTGTAAGTATTTTGTACTCATGGACACTTCAGTTTGGAGCAGCCACATTTCAAGTGTTCAATAAACACATGTGATTAGTAGTTATCATTGGGCAAGGGAGGTTTGGAGACACAAGGGACTTTGTTTTTAACACAAACTACTGTATAGTCAGAGTTTTATCATTCAATGTGGCTTTTATTTATCATAAAACTTACAATATTTCCAATTTGTGAACTGACTGAAATGAATGGTCACAAAAATTTCAAGTTCTGTTAGTTATTATCTATAAAATTCCAGTTAGTAGCTTTTGATTACATAACAAATGAGATCATTAGTTTAAACTTTTTTTTTTCTCATCTAGGGAATATTTTAGTTCTCTTTCATTCAGAGGATGATTTATTCTGAGAAAACTTATAACAAAGACAAATGTTCTTTCATTGACTTTAGCAAAGCCATAAGAAATGAGCTTTTTTGGGTAATAATAATAGTAACAAAATTTATTAAGCACATGGTTTGTACCAGGTGCCATGTGATACTCTATATAATGTGCATAATTTATTTCTCATCGCTTCATCAAATTCATATACTTATAACCTCATCTCACAAACTAAGAAGTGGAAACTCAGAGAGGTTAAATAACTTATCAAAGGTCCTATCATTAAGATTCTTTCTATCATGTACTGTACTAAAATTGCACACTTTTGAGACAGTGAGAATTCCCAGAGTTTTCAAAGTGGTTTTAGAAGTAAAACTAGGTTGTTTTGTTATATTGTGGTTTGTGTTTTGCTAGGACTTTTGCTGGGAAGCTCTCTCAATTGGAAAATATTTTAAGAAAAGCAATTCCATACATATGTACACGCATGCATATGTAAACTGCGAAGTGTCTCCATGACTGTGTGAATTCCCATATTCATATCTAAGGTGATGGCAAAGAAGCAGCTCTCCTCATCTTCCTTGGTTCCTTTCTCTTTGACCATTGATTCTCTTGATTGACTTTCTTAGTCTTACCTTTTGCATAGTGAACTATGAAGCCTGAGCAATCTGAAAAACATTATGCTTTTTATCCCTACTGCCTTTTAGTGTCATGTAAATGGAGATAAATGAAATCCTAACAAAAGCACAGACCCAGTCTGAGAGTCAGACTGTATCCTATGGGGAAGACGGGGCCATGAGCACATGCTCGTGGAAAGACCGAGAATGGAGGTAGAGGAGTGGGCAACAGCTGTCTGGTAGAGCTGCACAGGTGTAGGGGGTACTCATTAGGTTCCCATAGGCTCTGTCATTAAGCCTGTGGCAGATGTTCTCGAATGCAACTAGCACAGTCGCAGGGGAGGCAGTAAACTCGGCTTAACGTGCGGAGCACTGATGTGGCACCACTGGGCAGAACGCTGGCGAGTTGCCTCTCCTTGCCAGAGCGGCAGCTGCTCCTGCCTCCTTAGTTCCTGGAGTCTCTGTCGAATTTGTCTTTGGAAGGCTCATCATATCTCAGAGGCTCAATTCTGCTCCTCTGTAACTGGACGTGAGTTGTTAAAAAAAGAAAATCATAAACAGAGGCAACATAAACAGAACCCTTTGTGCTCAGGGGCTGCAGTATAGTCCCGCACCCAGAGTCCTGAGAGAGCTTGCCTGACATCAAGCAGATCCAGAGAATCTTAAGAAATGTTCAGAAGAGGGACATTTGCATAAGACTCGTGGCATAAGAACCAGAGTAATATTGAAATTTACATTTGAGACCCTGGAACTTTCACAACTACACCACATAGAAGGGTAGATCAAAATCCATTTGTTTTTCCACAAGCAGCAAAAAGGCTATTTGACCCTAGATGTGCCCTAAACATACATTGTTATTATTTTTTCCTTTCAAAAAATTCTACATCATTAATTCCACACCCTAGCAATATTGATTCTTGTATTTCTGTTCATAGAGATAATAAATATTTGTAAGGCAGCCTCGTGGCCCTTGAACAATAATTAGGTGACTGCCAATTTGGCTCAGTTATGGGTTAATAAAAAGAAAGAATTTGGTATCACTGAACTAGAAATCACTCAAACTTTTCTGCATTGTTTTGTGTCTGTCTATCCAAGTCTTGGTCTCCAGGCTTTAGAACATCTTCAAGCATGAGATGAGATGGGAAAAATCTTAATTATTGATGTTTCTTGTTCAAGAACAACCCTTCTGCATGTCTAAAGACCTCTGCAAGATTTTCTCCCTGCTTATTTTCTTTTAGGATTCCAAACCATGTGATAGGTAGGAAAATCTTGATTGTCAATCACTGACATTTAAAAGAATATATACTAAGGTCTTTGGGAGATAGATTTTTAACTTTTTCCAAAATATCTTAGAAGTAGGATACCTTAGGGAAATTTATCAAGGTTCTAGCTCGAACTCTCAACTTCAATAGTCCAAATGTCAATCTTAGCAAGTGTCTAGAGTTGATTGGATTCAGAAGACTGATTAATAAATAAGAAAACAAACAGAAGATTGAAGTATAATTCAAAATACCCAAATTATCTACTCGATATCAAATATGGAAATCAACCTGCAAAGTGTTCTAGGTCAATCCATGTGGAACAAGGATTTGCTTAATACTCATGAACTTAAAAGAAAGGTAACTAACTAGTTCTATGAGCCACATATTTATCACTGTGTCTGCTATATCATTAATACATATGTATTAATGTGTCTGATGTATCATTAGAAACATAGTAAGAACTCATAACTGTAGACCAAACACATCTAATTTTTTGGCACATATTAACCCAATTATTTTCACAATAAACTTAGTGGTACATTCTATTATACTCATTTACAGAAAATAAAACTGAGTCACAGAGATAAAAATAATTTGACTAAGGTGAAGAAATATGTTCTGTTTAGAATCCAGGTAATCTGGTCACAGATCTTAATTTTTAAACAATCTGTTAAAATGTGTATATACCTGTCATGAGAATTGGGCAAGTTCCCAGAACAGGGACTATGTTCCCTACCAAATTCTGGTCCTTTGGTTTCCCTTTTCTACAGCCCAAGCTAATCTTTTTCACTTTGTTCAGCATTTCTCTGGACAGGATACACAATAATTGCTTGGAGTCCAGCTTATTAAATTTCAATCAAACTGCTGCATTGCTTTCCCTGGTTCACCTTGATGGAAGCTATATAGAATTCTCAAAACTCTTTGTTCACATGTTTATAAATATCATGACCTGGTTTCTTGCAAGAGGTAGCTGGTGCACACATTATCTCTGCATCAAACTAGTTTCATTCTTAGTAGCCAACATCATTTCCTAGTCCTCAGCAGATTTTGCACAACTTACCCCTAGGTGCCACACACATCTGTGAAATTCATCTTAGAATTCCTTCATATTCTCACCCTGTACAACCTGTTAGAGATTAACTTCTTCCAGAAGTACTCAAACCCTAAAGTTGACTGCAGTACAGGCACAACTTTATAACTCCCAGAGAATTTAGTAGGAAAAAATCTGACTGATAGAGACTCCAGCCTGCAGTGTGAGATGCAAACTCAAATTTACTGTCTAGTGACTTGTTTGCAAATAAAATAAGATGTTGAAATCCTGATTGGGGTCTTCCTTGGTGTATTGGTGCTGTTTGGGAATACCAAGAAAAGAATCATTCCTTAGTTCAAATTGATTTCATATACTTTAGAGCAGCTGTCCTTTCAAGTGTCCTAGATTTAATTTCTAAAGCAGATAGTTTATCCTTGTCCACTCACCTCTACTCTGAGCATCTTGCAAATTGCTTCTTGTATCTGGGGTGGGTTCTCCTTTTAAATCAATAAAAATGTCATATAATCAAAAGCTTCTCGGAATACAGAGGGAATAAGAAGTAACCAAATCATTAATAAAAGGGCAGTGTTGTGTCTCTATGTGTGTGTATATTTTACTTTTGACAAATATAATTAAGATCAGTTTATATGAATATAGTTTTTAACTTTAAAAGTACCTACTAGAAGAACAGTCCTATCCCATGATTACTCCATGACACCAAAACTCTCTGTGTTAATTTATCCTATCACTACAAATAGAAAAACAGCCATATTTTCATGGAACTAGCAGAATTTTCTTTTCAGTGGCCAAAGTTTGATCTGCAAACATCAGCTGAAATTTGGAGCATGACTTCTTCAAAACCACTATAAGAGTCAGTGAGGTCAGCAGTCTCCGTGGAGAATCAGAAGAAACCTATTTGTCATCAGAGATGTAAAATCAAAACCCTAAGCTGGCAGTATGTTTGTCCATAGTCTCAAAACAGTTCTATTTTTAATGTAGCAAGCCTGTAATTTCTGCTTTACGTGGATCCCATATCACTGCTAGTATTTGTAATGCATTTTTATGCATTTAAAATTGTCATATTTGCTTTAGCAGGTAATCAACACTGTGTTTTCCCCTGGATTTGTACAGTTCAATATGGTCATCATATGTGACTCTTAAAATTTACACTAATTAAAATTAAAACCTAAAGCTTCAGTTCCTCAGTTACAGTAACCATATTTCAAGTACTCAGTAGTCACATGTGACTAATTGCTACAGAACTGGAATCAATGCAATTTTAGATGCTGCTTCTTTTCTCTGGTGCTGGAACTTTCTCCATTATCCCTCTTGCAAATCTTTTTTCTAGCTCTGCTTCAAGACAGGCAGATAAGAAATACATTAAGCCATAAAACAGTACATTCCTCAGTTGGATGTAAATATTAAAACTAAAGGTTCTCCCTTAAAGAAATATTTAACTTCCTTTAAATTTTACCCATTCATCCCACTAAACAGAAAGAATCCAGTACAATTAATTGAATCAAATTGTTGGGTTCTTACTGAAGCAACTATATCAACCTTCCTTGACCCATGTGTTCTAGGTTTTCAGTTGTTGGAGAGGTGAAGGAGAAAAATCAAGTACAATATCAGTCCGTTTTTGACCTTACTTACAGCTATTCAAACAACCCCACACAAACTCTCTTTAGTGAAGTTTGCAGTTCTTGTCATCTGTTGTAATCTGCAAAATGCCATTTTACTACTGATAACTCACCCCTACTTTGAATGATGGATGCATTTCACCAGCACCTGGGTCTGATTTTCTCATCTTTCCAAACAGGCAAATGGGCGATGAAATAGTTATATGCCTACACAGTGCTGGGGTCAGAACAGTGCTTTCCAGACAATGGGTCATAGCCCATCAATTGTGTGTGAGCTGCATTAATCCTTTAAATTAGAACAGAACAGGTTGGATGGAATAGAAACTATCAGAGTGCACCTCCCATAATGAAATACTCTGTGTTTATTTAGATACTGAAGTAATGACACAAGGTATAATTTTTCTTCTGAAGGTTGTAGTCAAGAAAGTCTAAAAACTCCTATTAGGAACATGCTTCTTCAGGGTATTGTCCATAAGATACAGATTTAGACTAGGTACATTTCGATAGAAGATTTAACTGGAAAATTCTTAGAAATTCAATCTGAATTTGATGCCAGGGGAAGTTCATCTTGGTGAAAAAATCAGGCAAGAGAGCAAATATACAAGCAAAGCTTTTTATTGAATGTTTTTATTAGTACATTATAATTATATGTAATACTGTGGTACATTTTGACAAAATCATACATGCATGGAATATAATTTTCTCTGTTCTGTTTCCATTACTTTCTCTTTCTCTCCTCTAGCCCCTTCCCCCATCCCCCTTCCTCTACTATGTTGGTCTTCTTTCTATTTATTTATTGTTTTTTTAATTGGTGCTTTATAGATACACATAAAGGTGAATTTCACTCTGGTATACTCATATATGTACATTGAATAATTAGGTCCCTTTCTGGGCTTCTCTTTGATAAGGGAGACATAGAACTGACAGGAGAGTGTCAGGCTGGTTCTAGAACAAAGAGAGTGAGCTAGTTCTGTTTATATGAAAAGTTTTTTGCGAGTGGGGCTAAAGTTTAGGAGTTGTCTTTAGGTACTTTTCACAGAAGTGTATTTCTCTTCCTACAAAGGCACTTTAATTCTGAGAAAGGTATGCCTCACCAAGAAAGACATGGTCAGCTGGTCATCCTGAAGCCAAATGGTAGTTTTTCTTATGGATGCCACATTCTGTATGAACGTCTCTGTCTTGTGATAAGGATGAGTTGCTGTACTAAGAGAACGCACTGGTGGGAAATGGAGAACACAAATCATGGCAAGTAACAAGTTGCAGGCCTTGGGAATTTGCCATTTTGATGGCTCCTCAGCAGTTTTTATCCTTTATGTTATCTGTCCTCAATGTGGAAAGAGCATCCTGGCCCTAATGATGAGCCTGGTCTCTGAAACTGATAAGGTTGTTTAAGGGGGATGATTAAGGCACATACCAAGCTTTTAATACCTAACAAGCTATGAATTAAGGTGGGAGAACAGAAAAAAAAATGTATACTGTATTTTAATGACTGTCAGACCATGAGTTAAGTCCCGGGAGTGCATCTGTCCTTTGTCCCTAGGGCGGTAGAGACCACCATACTGCCTCAAATTCCTGTTCTTATCTCTCATCTTATTCTTGGCCCTGAACAGATGAGACTCCTTGTAAAAGTTAAATGCATTAGGTCATTTTATTTGCTGGATAACAGATGGTCACATCCCATTACGTCGTAATTTGGTCAGTATTTAGAAAGATGTTCAAATGAGTATGTAGTAATGAAAGTTGTCTCATCCTGTACATATTTATTTAGCCACTACAACACATACTGCTTTTAGTCAAACCTGCAAGTGTCAAAGAATCATGCAGCTCAGGATAGGAAAATCAGTGTAAGTTCGATAGCACTTTATGTTGGTCTCAAAACGTGGCTTGCATTTTGACAGACACAAAATCCATGTAGGGATGGAAACAGAGAATAGGAAGATACCTTCTGTTCTATTTTTAAAAAGATATTTATTTTACAGATATATTTGTGTGAATTTTGAAGACAATTAACATCACCTACTCTATATCTTAATCCCATGACTCAGATTATTAGAATTTACTACAGAATAGAACATTGAAACTGAGATGTTAAGTGACCTGCACAAGATTATGTATCCAGTAAATTAACACAGAATATAGATCTTGTATTTCCAGATACATTCCATGTCTCAAAAAGTCCCCCTTCAGTGTCACTGGGAGAAACTTTTCTCAAGTATTCATAAATGTATTAAAACAGAACTAAGACATTTAATCATTATTGGTCAATTTTTAGAGAAAAGAAAAACAGGTCAAAAATGATTCTTAAAAAAATATTTTTCTAAGAATAAACTATAGGTCAACTGCAATTTTTACAAGCTTTTGTAATTTCACTAATTCAGCCAAAATTCACAAATAATTGTAGCATTTCATTCTTCTTGCATTCAATGCTTTTTTTTTCTTTATTACATAAAAACATTACTGCAAAGAGAGGCACGGTTTACTGAATTTCTCTTAGACCTGCCATCTGATACGTTTTAGGCCTTGGGCATATGAGCTGCTAGTAATTTGCATGGTAATTAAACTCATTTAGACAATACACTGCTTAACAGGGGATGGGACAGCTTCTCACTAACACTTCATTAAGCTACCTGTACTAAGGCCTTTCTAGATGACAAGGCCAAGTCCATATCACAATATTAAATATGTTGTACAGTTGTTAAACAAAATTGAAGAGTTTAGCCAAGTAGATAACATGGATGTTGGACTCCAGAATAAATGTTCTCTTTCAAACTGTCTTGTTCCTCTGTGTATTAAATTGTGCTTCACTTATTTTTCACCTGTACTCGCTCCATTTTTCAAATCGACAAATAAGTATTGAGAGTCAGTTAAAGTCAGACACTTTCAGTTGGAGGACTAAGATGAGTAAGACAGACCTGGCCTTCAGTGATGGTAGTCAGGGTATAAGGCGGTGGTGGAAGAACGCAAACCTGAGGGAGCCACGGGCACTAGAGGAGACATGTCAGTAACGGGAGTTAGGAGACTACCAATGAAGAAACTGTTAACATTAATAAACTTGTCAAGAAAAATTTTTTGGAAGTATATTTTACATTTTGTTTCATTTGCATTAAATTATGCTGACTTCTAATCAAGTGCCAAACATTATTATCCAAAGCTTATTATCCCACCTAATTCTTAAAATACTCCTATTGGAGCAATGTTCTCTCTCTCCCCCTTCTCCCTTCCATTTTATGCATAGGGAAACAGAAACACAGACAGTTAAATGTTTTGTTCAAGGTTACTCAACTTCAAGTGGTAGAACCTGGATTTGAACTCAGCCTGGGTTGGATACATTGTTAATCACTATGTTAATACAGCTTTGTTGACCTTGAAAGATCAAAACTATTTTGACAGGTGATGAGTGAAGGCCACTGCAATTGAGATGATGTAGAATCAGGAATAAAAGCACAGAAATGCTTGGGTTTCGGTGATTTGAAACTGCCATGTTCCTGGCACCTGGTGTGCAGGGTTTTTGACAGAATGTCAGGGAAGAATTCTGCTAGGTGAAACCTTGCGAGTAGATGAAACTTCCCATGCAAAGATGCAGAAGGAGGGGCCAAGGACAAAGCCCTGAGGACAGCCGACATTTACCTGGCAGATGACAGTTGGTAAGGTGATAGATTAAAAATAAAAATCTATTTTTCATAGAATGGTAATGGAAAATAATTAAAATATGGGTAATGAAACAAATACTACAAAGATCATGCCCATCAAACATTTAGTGAAGAGCTCCCCTTGGCGCCATGGTCTGCTGTTACTCTATAAAAGTCACTCACGATCAATTGGTATAAGAAAAAGGTTAAAAATCCTGTGCTGAAGGATTAAAATAACACTTACCCTATTCACCCCATCCAAATTGCACTTCCAAGATTTCAACATATGTTCTGCCCTGCATGCATACACACAGAATCAACATCACAGTGATATGTGGAAATGGCAACATATTAGACAGATTGAAAATAAATATATAAAAAAAAGTAAACAGGACTCCTAAGGGTACTACAATATGTATTCACTCCAGAAAGAAAAAAAAAATTAAACAAAACAAATAGTTCTTTAGTTTGGGATATTGTCTTAATTTGTTTTATTTGCAAGATTTCAGTCTCCAATATACTTATGAGTACTGTGATTCACAAGGCTTAAGGTGGCTTTGGTGGCACTTTCCAGATTTAGTGCCATGGATTCCTTTCTGAGGTAATAATACTACATGGATCTTTGTGGAACAAACTGGAAAATGTTGCTTTGCCAAATGGTTCATTCTTGCGCATGTCCTGTGTTTCAGGTCTTTGTATTATGATAACAAGTACCCATGACGAAAGTCTGTACTTTATAGAGTTGCATTTCCTATGTCTTTCAGTTTGAATTTCCCATTCTTTCTTTCTTCTAAATTTTTGCACGAATTTGTACCAGTCATGCTGCTCCTCTCCAATATTTTCTCCTGTTTTTTGTAAAAATCTCCTTGGTCATTAAGACAGTATCTTTAGCTTCTGAATAGAGATATTTGCTAAATGAATGAATAAACGAGAGTGTAAGAACCTCCCAGATAAGTAGCAGCACTAAAATTATCCTATGAATAAAGAAACAAAATAGTCCTGAGAGTCCTACTTTCTTGTTAACTACATGTAAACAGACTGACACAGGGACCCATAAATCTAGAGTCAGAGAAGGACCCCAGTTGCCCGTTGTAAATTTACTTCATTTGTTCATACATTGCTATCTTATAATAACAGATGATTCAGAGATTTGTGACATATGTTGGGGTATCATGAGACATGACACGGGGCACCATCATAAGGAGTAGGATTGGGGCTCAGTGCCAGCAGAAAAAAACTTTGGTTTACTGATAAAAGCTGAGAGACTCTGCAAGCTGCTTCTAAAGATTGATTAGATGATGAAGGAAACCCTGTGCCTTTTTCTCTGATAAGATACCAACCTAGTAAGAGCAATTGATTTGGTAGTGGTTGTCAGCACCGGCAGGTGCAAATTTAAGCACAGGTCCTATCCTGGAACAAACAGCTCCTGGGGGGCAAGGCAAATAACAATTTATTCAGAAGGAGATGGCACAGATCAATCAGGTATACACATTAAGAAGCCTAGCAAATTTACTTTATTTTTACTTCAAATTGATATCCCATTTTTAGAAACACTTCAAGATATATAAACATTTAAATGCATCCTGTTTTTTTTTTTTTTTTTTTTTTAATGAGTTTATGTCATTCAAGGGGAAGACATGTACTATGTGGTTTCTGAAGTTACAAAGAGGAAGCTTAGCTGTGATGTTGTGGTATTTAATTAGTCAACAGTGGCATGTAAAATCTTGACTCCAAGACCCTGTTGCTTTAATCAGGCTTGTATGATTGGTTTGGCAGATAGAAAGAAAAGTGACAAACCTCACACTTTAAAAATGTGGTTTTTTAAAACTTATATGTACTTGAGTCACAAAAGGACCCAAGAAGTCATCAAATAGAGGGTCTTTAAGCTATTTAAAGAACATCAGTCAAGGTAAAGCAGCTCACAGTGTCAGCTCCAGTTTGTACCATTCCACATAAACTCCTACCATATCCCCTCTCATATAGAAATTGCTAATGTTTTTCTCTGTTACTCAGGCTGCTCTTAAATTCCTAATCTCAAGTGATCTTTCCTCCTCAGCCTTCCAAGTAGCTGCTACAGCAGGCATATACCACTACACTTGGCTTAGAAATTCCCTTTGAATGTCATTCAACATGGACTGAGTGGGACTTCACTGGATCTACACTCATAGAAATTCCCCAGGGCAGGATAATGATCCAAGACAGAATTATCTGTCTCCCCTTACTCTATCATTTCTAATTCCCTCCAATTGCCAATACTTATTCTTGCTCATTTTCTCTACAAATCTACTTTAGAATCTTTCATTCACAGTCTTATCTCCCTTTGCTGCCAAAAGTCATTATCCAAAACATGTTTTTCTTTTTCTGTGTCACTGTATTTTCCAGTCGGGAAGTGATAAACTCAGTTGATTTTCCTTAAATGACTTAGATGATTTTCCTTAATAAAAACACCAAACCAGGTGCAGTGACATATGCATATAATCCTAGCTGCTTGAAAGGCTGAGGCAGGAGAGTCACAAGTTTGAGACTAACTTGGGCAACTTAGTAAGATCCTATCTCAAAACAAAATTTAAAAAGGACTGGGGGCACACACAGCTCAATAGTAGAGCTCTCGCCTAGCACGTGCAAGGCCCTGGGATTAACCTTCAGTACTGAAATAAAGAAAAATAAAAAAATTAGTACATCTTGAACTATATTTTGCAACTTCATTAGCCCAGCATGAACCCAACAGTATGGACTTTAATTTGTACAGAAGGCAACATATACAACATTGGCATAATATTGGCAGAGTCTGTACATGACTGGCAAATCATTCATTTCTATCAGAGATACTTCTGACCTGTTTCTGTCCCCTGGGTTAGTAATTTGCTAATGGGAATATGTGGAATGTAATGCTAACTTTCTATGCTTCTAATTAGGGGATCCTTTTGGGAAATGACTGTGTTTTCTAAGTTAGGGAGGTGTATAAGACAAGTGCTTGTTGTAGGGAGAGGGTGTAGAGTTTGGGAAGATGCTGGTAGTCTCTGGCTATAGAATAAACTGATAACTTTTCCTTCATTCAAATAAAATCTCCTCCATAATGAGGGAGGATATTGTAATACAAAACCGATACTTCGCCCTTCCAGGTGCAGCCATTTCTCCCCGCTTCCCAACCACTTGTCAATCTGTGCTCCGCCCACCTCTTACTTTACAGGAATTACTGGCCTATGCTACAGCCATTTTCCTGTTTTCCACATTACATCCTAACATGCTAGCTAGCTATTGGTTCATCAGTCAGTTTGCAAGTATTCTCCTCTGCTATTGGTTCCTTCCGCCCGGGAGATTCCAATAAATGGGAAAAGCATCCATGCCATCTTTCTCTTTTTCTTTTCTTTCACCCTGGAGGGGAAGCGCTATTCGTCCGCATAATAAAGTCTCTTGCGTGGGGCCCTGTGTCCCCTGTGGATTTTTCTGGGAGCTATTGTCCAGCCGCAACTGAGACTGGCATGCAAAGCTGCAGTTCCGCGGGAGGGACTGGAACTGCACGGGTCCGAGCTGAGCTGCATTTTTCCTTACAGATATGAAGAAAGAAGAGGAAAAAGAGACCAGAGACCAAGAAGAAGGAAAGGGAAAAAGGAAGGAGAAGAGGAGAAGGAAGAAGTAGAAAGAGAAGGGGAAGAGGTAGCAGAAGAGAAAAAAAGGAAGAAGGAGAGCGGGAGAGGGGAGGAAAAAAGGAAATGAAGAAGAGAGGAGGAGGAATGGAGGAGGGGAGAAAGAGGAAAGAGAATTTAGAGAAGGAGAGGAAAACCAGCTAGTGGTTCTACAGAAATAAAGTGAGAGAAGGAGAAAAAGAATGGGACCCTGACTAAGTATTTACCTTTGCTTCCCTGATCCTTGAAGATTTACATGACATTTCCAGGATGGTGTCTCTAGGTTCTTTCCAGATTGTTGGACCGCAGTGATCCAAGCTGCAGCCATCATCAGCTGCTCTTTCTGTTTCATAGCAGTTCCAGTGCAGCCTCTGTCTCCTGACAGTCACAGAAATCTTTGCAGAAAAGGAGAAAGAAATGCAAAAAAAGAAAGGAGAGAAACCTAGCAAGCACTAAAGTGGGGGTGGGGTGTGAGGAAGACAGGACAGATCTCTTCCCACCCGTAACAGATTCTTCCCCAGTCCATGAGGAAGCTCCATTTCTCTCACCCGCCCACCTAGCAGTTGCAATGTTCTGTTCTGATGTTGACATCCTGATAAAAGGGAAGGAAGCTAATGCTGTTTGAGCACCTACTATATGCCAGATGCTTCTTAATTCATTGCCATTTAATTCTCACTATGTTGTCCGTAAGAATAATTTGCATATCAATTTTCAAAAAATAAGGTTTTCAGAATTTCTGTTACTTTTCCAGTTTTTCACACAAATGTGGCACCTATCAGAGACTGGATCCAGGTTATTATGGCTCCAAAGTGCCTACTCTTAACAAGATGTCAAATTTGCAAACTGGTTATGCTTCAATTGTGGAGTTTGATTCATTCTAATTAGAATTACAGGAAGGCAGACTTTTGCTGCTGTTTTTTCCCTGTCCAGGTGCAGATAGAGCCAAATACTTCCATAGGACCAGTATTTTAGCAGGGGAAAGGAAAATTTCCCTCTTTTGGATTCTCTTTCCAGACTAAATTCTGAAGAATTTAAAAAATATTTTTAATGTAAGTAATATGTATATATTAAACAAATAACAGAAAATGCAGATAAGCAAAAAGAGGAATCCCTCCCCATATTGGCTCTGAATTTACCAACCAGACATAACTAGGATGGTTGGGTGTGGTGGCACAGGCCTGTAATCCCAGCAGCTCAGGAGGCTGAGGCAGGAGGATGGCAAGTTCAAAAACAGCTTCAGCAATTTAGTGAGGCCCTAAGCAACTCAGTGAGACCCTGTCTCTAAATAAAATACAAAAAGGGCTGGGGATGTGGCTCAGTGGTTAAGCACCCCTGAGTTCAATCCTCAGTACCAAAAAAAAAAAAAAAAAAAAAAAAGAAGGAAAGAAAGGAAGAAAGATCTGGGATGAAAATGAAAAATGATAGTATGTATTCTTTTATGTTTTATGCATATTCAAAAGCTATAGTAAATTGCCATATACATAATTTTACCAATGGGTCTTCTCGTTTAAAATTGTGTTTTTAACATAACTGCATGTGAAGAGACATATATCTATAGCATTTCTTTATAATGACTACAGGATATTCTAAGTATTTCTATTACATTTACTTGATCATATTCCTATTAGTTGACATTTAGATTGGCCTTTTCCTGATATTATAAACAAAAATCTAGTGAACATCTCCACAACCCATTCATGGTGAATATTATTGATGGACTCCTTATTACAAATTCTTAGACATAGAAATTGCTCTATTAAAATGTTGCACTTTTTTTTTTTAATTTGTGATAAATATTGCCACATCTTCCCCAGAAAGTTTGTATCAGCTTACAGTTCTGGCAAAATCTTCACCAAGGTGCTTTTATCTTTATGAATTTAATGGGCAAAATTGTCATCTTATTTAATTTATATTTTTTGCTATTAACTTGCTTTAGTGGCATATAGCTTTCTTATAAATGGTGTGTTCATGCAACTGTTTCTCCCAGTTTGTTATTTACATTCAATTTTATGGAAGGTAATACATTTATGTTTCTTTTTCATTTTTCCTAAACCTTGTTTTCTGAACTTGGTGTCATCTGAGGAAAATCTTTCTCATCTCAGGATTATGCAACTATTCAAATAGGTATAATTATTGGTGGATCCCTATAAAGAAATCTTGGCAAATCCTGCACTCCAAATTTAGTCTCTATTTTTTTCCCTACTTTCACAGTGACTCTCTTGAAAAAGCTGATTATCAGGAGGAGGACATTGATGACACCACACAATCATCTATTGAGGAATTCACAGAGCTTAGAGGAGAATACAAATGTGTCTTCCTTCAGTGACTTTTAGCTTAACAGCCTCATGGAAATAATAGAAATAAGGAGGCCCTGTATTTTTCACCTACAGTACTTGCTCAAAGGATGAAACTCCCTCTCAGCCCCAGGAGCTTCCACCTCTGGGCTGTTTCTTAGTCCCTGGGGAGCTACTTGCTAGCACCGTCCCACAGTCCTGCACTAGGGGACCTCCCAAACCCCTGCTGAGGCCTGTCTTTGGTGGATTATCAAGTCTCACAGCGGGAGCCTTGTGATTGCTCCTCTGCCACAGCCTTAGAGAAGAGCAAGTTTTGAGCAATCTGTAGGTGTAGGATTGAGAGTTCGGAGGAAGGGAATGTTTGCATCCATCCTTGATTTCAGATGAGGATGAATCACCCTCCTGTGTGCACTAGGTTGAAAGAAAGTTTCATCCCAACGTCCCATTTTCACATTTTATGAGACTCTCTCAACTTGTATATTTTCCTTTCACAAGAACAATTTTTTTGTCGCTCTGGATTGGCTGCGTACATCAACAAACATTGAACCCCTTGACAAGGCTCTGCTTTAGAAGGAAAACTCGGTCTCTCTGAGAACAGTTTCCAAGCTGGGGCATGTTCACCATGTCTTAACTGCCACTAACTCATCAGACCACGGAGGTGGCATGTAATCTGGAAACTATTTTTTTCCAGACATCTATAAAATATGTTAATTAGTGTCTTATTTTTTAGGGTAGTAGTGACTTCGAAGGCAGTATAAAAAAAAAGCTTTTGAAATCAGATATTAATCACATCTTACTAAGTTCCAAGATAATCCTAAATTTCCCCATTTGTACTGATATTTCTATTATCTGTTCATTGTAAGGATTAGTAATCCTAGTCTAGTACCATGGAGCCTAAAGTGTATCAGGAGGTATAATATTAATTAATTGTTCATTTTTGCTCATCTCATGTAGTTGTCCTTTCCATAAACAAGGTACCCCCATTTAAGACCCTATTTTCCTCAGGGCAGCTCTGGTGCACCCCTTCGTTCCTTTGTGCACATCTCTTAAATATTTAACCTTTTCTTTTTACCTTAACCACCCCGTAAAAACACCACCCCCTCTAAAAAACGTTTTTCCAACTTCTAGTCTGTCCATTTCTCCAGCCATTTTCCTTGCTAGACTTTCCACAAAAACAAAACTTGAGAAAAGGTAAAACATCGAGCTAGCTATAACATCTACTAGAGGATACGGAGTTGATTCCCTTAGTGAATTGGTAGGAAGTATCCCTCATTTTAGAATGTGAATGGGGTCAGAACTTCTTTTCCTGTGGTCTTGCTCTTCCTGAACTTTTATTCTTGTATTTGACCTTGAAACCTTAACCCCATTTCAAGAATTCAGTGAAGTTTTATAGGGTGTGAGCTCTTTGAAAGGAAGGAAAACATCTTGTTACCTTTCATCACAATACAGGCACATTGCTCCTCAATAATTTTTGTTGGTGTAGAATAGGAATGTGGATGTTGCACTTGTTTAAAGAGAATGAGCTCTCTATATGTGCAGCAGAACATAAAAGGGAGATAGTTTTCGTAAGCATAATCACACACATTAAAAAGCAAGTTTTACTATCCCAATAGGACATGTAATATCATAAATTTTCTTCTAATTATTATAAATAAGTAAAAGAAATAAGCTAAATTCATAATAAATATAGTGTCATTGGTAGGACCACAGGTGAACCAAAAGAGAAGAAGTCCAGTGTCCAAATACTGAAGTATTTAGAATTTCCCTGGACTCTTAACACCAGTCATGATTGTGCAGACAGAAAGCTCAACAAAAGACAAGAAAAAAAAAAAAATATATATATATATATATAATTTCTTACAACTGGACTCTCTTCTATTGTCCAAAGACTATAATGGGCAGATTTAAAAGTTTAAAAAGTATGAGGCAAAGCCCCTAACCTCTTCATTCTTTAAAGGCATAAATGAAGTTCTTGTGCTTAATTTTCAAAAGCTATTTGACGCATTGGTCAGGAAGATCATGTCACTGGCCCAGTGGAGCAGCTGGTGATTGCCCTTCTCAGTCACCTTTCACCTGCTTCTGTTTGTCAAGTGGCACAGATCCTTAGGAGGGATTAGTGAAGCCTGTACAAAGGAACCTGATCTAGTTCCTCAGCAAGAGTGCCCCACTGAGAAAGGTAAATCCTTAGACCATTAGGTCGTAAAGGATTAACTCACATCTTAACTTGTTCTTTATTCCAGGAATTTTATGACTAATTGTGAACCGTGGAATTTAACATGTTCTGATAATAAAGACAATAGTCATAACCATATACTTATCATTAAGAAATCAGTACTTTATTTCCATTCATTGGGTATAGCATTCGCTCTAGTATTCTTTAGCCCTTCCCCTCCCTCTTCTTAGTCCTGGTTCTCTTTTGTCTGTGGACAGAAGAGGACTTGAGGAGAGTAGGGGATAAAGGAAGGAGGATAGGCATGGATATGACCCTGCCAATCATTTTTATCTTATTGGGAATATCTGTTAATAACTGTCTTGAAAAATGAATGTTTCTCTATATCTCCATCTTAAAAATGAAAAATCATACAAGGGAAAACTTGAAAAAAAAGTGCTTTATCTCTAAATGAAAATCAAAGAGAGCATTAGAGCCAGACTTTGCAAAAGTTGCTTGACCAGGCAGAGATACAAAAAGAGCCCCAGCTTTCTTGTGCAGCGATTCTCATAGATATGTTTGGTTACTGTGGGTTCATCCTTGACATTCCATCCCTCAAGTTTGGCACTGGGAAGTCTGGTTAGGTAAAGGTAGTAGATATAGTCTAATTGTGTGAACTGATCTCACTGCAAAGAATCAAGAATTAAGCCATGATTCACAGTATAGAATTCAGGCATAGAAATATTTAATATGGAAGCCAGGTAGAGTGACATGCAACTGTAGTCCCATCTACTACTCTGAAGACCAAGACTGAAGGACAGCTTGAGTACAGGACTTCAAGTCCTGCCTAGGCAGCAGAGTGAGACCTTTCTCAAAATGAATAAACATAAAAACAAATATTTACTATATGAATACACTATATGTGATATATATCAAGATGTTCTTCCACTTAAAAGGGGGCTGCATCCCAGCAAACCCATTATAGGTTGAAAATAACATAAGTTAGCAATGCATGCAATACACCTAAGCTACAGATCAGACAATTTAGCAATGCAGTAGACTCAAAGTATCAATTATTCACCCTTATGACTTCATGACTGACTGAGAACTGCAGCTCCCAGGGCCACAAATTGCTAGCCTGAGAAAATATCAAAATTCAAAATTTGAAATGTGCTTTCTACTAAATGAGTATTGCTTTCATACCATCATAAAATCTGAAAATTCTAAGTCAGGGATTATCTGTATATGCAAAGGTCTGGGGTTAGATCATGGAAAAGAGATTCTACTTTGAAGGACCTGAAAATTAGAGGTAGGCTGACATTTATAGAGAAGTCTATAATAAACCAATATGTTAATTTAGAATAAATCTAAATGTGAAATGAAAAGGGCACCTTATGATAACCCACAAATGGTATAATATACTATTCTTCTCATGTAATCACCAAGTCACAGGGTCAGCTTAGTGAATGTGAAAAACATTTTGAATACCTGAGAAATTTGTGTTGATAACAGGAAACCTCATCATAAAAAACTGTGCATGAACCAGCAACTGCTTCTCATGAAATTTAAGACAGATATATTAATGTCTAAGTTTAACATATAAGAAAGCTGATGCCAATGTGAGTTTGCCTGTCTTGCCTTGGGTTACATAAAAAGTTAATATATAAAGCTTATCTTTCTCCTGATGCTATGCCATATCCCCATCATTCTTGGATTAACTCCAGAATTCCTTTCCTTCACATGAATACTTAATATTCTTTTCACTGATCCTTCTTACATAATTCTGTGGACAATATTTAACTCTTTTCCTGTCTATGAAAATAAATAATTTGTTGGTGAACATTCTAGAGAGAAAGTTCATTGCATATATAATAAATGCAATATCTTACTTGTTAGTAAATGGACTAAAAGCAACTATCCTGAAATGTTTACCTGATAGTATAAAGTTTCTAGAAACCTGTATTCAGTAAAACTGCCTGTTTGCTTAGCATTTCTGCATCAGAGGAGTAAGCATACTTAATTTTGCTTTCAAGTCATTAACTACAGTTTGGTTCAAAAAAGGACCCAGTTCATTTTTGGACAAGGAGAGTGAATTAATATTCTAGCAGCATTTTACCTCCTTGCTGGGGACCTTCTAAAATGGGACCTTGAGATGTGAATACCTGAAATCCTTGCTCTTTTTACTGTAAGAAATGAACTCCTGTGCTACAGGCTCCCATTGTCCTTCAGATGTAGACGTATTTTAATTCATCATATCTCTGTAACCCGGTGTTGGCTCCAGCTCTGAAATGCAAATTTCATTCCACATGCCCCTGCTGCCTCCTCAGAGGTGACTTAAAAGCACATATAGACAATACCTCTGACAATCTTTGCTTTCAAGAGATCTGAAAGGTGAGGCTTTGTGTAATGTGTGCTTTCAATTCTGTTGCCATAGACCACTCTGACTTTCACAAGACACATATAGGACAGAGTACATTAAATTTGATTAAAACTGTGGATTTTGTTTACACGTAGGAGAGAGTTTTGAGCTCACTTAACGGATGCCTTCACAACCCTGATACCAATCAGTGGAAAGTACAGGGTGTGCTGCAAAAATCAATATACCATTCGCTTTGGACACTTCAAAAGAAAGATAGAGTTTCTGAAGTTAGAAATATGTGTGTCCCCAAATAATTCATTTTCACTCTGCTTCCAGAGCTCTCTAACTTTTTCTGTTGTGCATGTGTATGCACGTGTATGTGTAACTGTTGATTTAAGCAAGCATTAGCAAAATGAAATTCACAGATAGAATATCAAGCCTGACCCAGAAGAGATACTTCAAAATATTAAATGAATAAACACACAATATTTATCTTCAGTTATGCTAGGGTCATGCAATTTAGCAGAAAAGGAAAGCACTAGTTTCCAGGATTTTTTTCCCCCAGCAATTATTGCACTATTTCTTTCTAGGAAAGTGCTTTTTAGTTATTTTTTTAGTAACTGCCTCTTCTGTTCCATGTGCATAAAATATTTCAATTGTGAATAGTCTGATCACTGAAGTATAGAAAGAGGTCTGATTTAGTATTGAAGACATAAATAAATAAACAAAAACATGAGGTAAAAAGCAGTAAGTTCAAAACAAGTAATATAAATCATACTTTTTTGGTGTAGGATAAATGAATTTTAATGTTCAATAACTCATTGCATCCTGTTTGTAGGCCTTTAAAGAAATTTCTTTTGTTAACTTAGAGTATTCTAAAATCTCAGAAACATAATCACTGCTACCCTTGGAAAGATTTTATCTTCTAGTTCATCGCAATACATTACAGATAAAAATAACTTTTGATTATTTTTCCTTGACAAATGTGAGTCATAAATTGACTAAAAAGGTCATTATTTAAAAACAACTTCAAAGCAAAAGTTGAAGTCCTTGCTCAGACTGTCCAGATCATTGTATTATAATCTTTCACAAGTAGCTCATTACCATATCATCCTGTCCCTTAGGTAAGCATTAGTACCATTTTAGTAAAAAGTAACTAAGATTCTACAATAAGTTTAAAATGTACATTTGCACATATTAGAATTGACAATATTTTTAAAACTAGTATTTTTTACAAAAATGCCTTATTTTTGGTAAGAATGTTGGCAAAATTACTTTCAGAGTGGAAACAATTGTTAAAATGTCTATGTCGGCAGTTAATTTGAGTGTCAGGACAATTGTGTATCTTCATACTGTTTCTTCTAGTCACTTAATATGTATTATTTGAAGTAAAGTTACACAATTTAGGCAAAAACAAGACTCCTGAGTCAAAGGGGATTTGCTGACCACATTATTCTAAGAGACTATTTGACTTGATTTCACCATATATAATTTGTCAAATCTTCATTTACTTTGCTTACATAGATAAATCCTAATGACAAAGGTACTTCCTAGTAGAAATAGGTGTGGATAAATAAAAAGAAAAAGAAAAAAATCCATCCCCAATCTTTTGGTTGATTAGACAGGGTAAATATTTTCTGTCTTGAAATAGGCTTGCAGTGGAAATCCTACTATGACATGAATCCTTCCTTACAGAAATTCTGTTCAGCAAACACTTCCCCTGCCCCAGTGTGTACAGAGTCTATTGCGTGCTGTGCATGAGACACCATACAAAGAAATCCTGGAGCTAAGCACTCTCATTAAACTTCTGATAGCTTGGTGGTTGGTAAATATTTCTATTTCTACATTCTAGATGGGAAAATGGAATTTAACGTATCAAAAAATTTAGATAGTTCAGTAGATATAAATGGGAGGCATGCCTAATAGATTTATGAAAAACAGTATTTTATAGTACAGGGTTCCTGATAAGTAAGCCCAAATGAAACCCCAAGAAGAGATTGTTTCTATGGCAAGAAATGTTCTCCTGATGTTTTTCTGAGGACCTGTGAATAGGTTAGCTTTCAGCTAATTTTACTTTATTGTAAATAATTATCACTATTATTTTAATTATCACGAGGATAATTTTTATTATTTTAAAAACTTTTACCATTTTTAGGTAAAAAAAATTACCTAGATATTTTGGGGTGTTTGGGGAGAATATCAATTAACTATATTCCTTTTTATACATACTCTATCATAGCTGAAGTTGATCTTCACTATTAACAGTAGGATGAGACAAATTTATGGATTTGGCTTTTTTGCCTACCTAAATGACTAATATGCCCTGGGTCATGTGCTATTTTGGGGGCTCTTACTCAAAGACCCATTTTTTTGGTGAGCATTTATAAAACAGATTATGAAAGTCTATGGAAATTAAATGTATGTGAATAAATTCTTAAGTGTGTGTGTGGGAGAGGAGAGAAAAGAAGGAAAATACTGTTTTTTTTCTAAAGATAGTTTGCATCTGGAGGCAGGGTAAATAGGTATGATAAAAATAATTAGATAGTTATGACACTGAAGTTTTAATTTACCATAGACAATGGTGAGAAAGAGGAAGAACTTTGCCATCAGAGAGGCTTCAGTTCATATTTCAGTCTATCATTTATTAAGCTCACGTTGGTAAGTTTGCTGAGGTCTCCAACTTTCTGTGTCTTTACATGTACAGTAGAATAATCAAGGTAATTTCTTATAAGTGAACTGTGAATATTAAATAAAGAACATATGTGCTGGGCATGGTTGTGCACACCTGTATCCTAGCAGCTCAGGAGTCTGAGGCAGAAGAATCACAAGTTCAAAGCCAGCCTTGACAACTTAGCAAGTTCCTAAGCAACTTAGTGAGGCCCTTCTCAAATTTCAAAAAATAAAAATGACTAGGGATGTGGCTCAGTTGTTAAGCATCCCTGGGTTTAATACCTAATACCAAAATTAGAAATTAAAAAAAATATGTAAACCAAGGTGCTTGAAAAATAGCAACCATTCAACAATAACTATAGTTATTCAACAGAAAAACCACATATTCCAAATATTTCTGCAAGTCAAGAATGTTCTTTCCTCTAGTAAGAATCCAGGAAAATCTAACTAGTGATGGGACTCAGAATAATCCAGTGGTGAAAGAAGAGGTGCACATCACTTTGCTGACCTAAACATCATTCATTAGGGCATTAAAACAAATGATAATTTTGCAATTAGTTTGTGCCAGGCAGGCTCACAGGTAGCTCTAGGAAAGAAAGAGTGACCATAAATAAAATTTGAGGAGTTTACAGTCTAGCCATGAAGACAGACTAAACCATTTTAAACCAGTATAAATAAACAAATGAGAAAGCAGAATAAACTGACAGGGTGCAGAGATGGAGAATAATGTCCTTTGTTTGGGGAGTAAGAGAAGACCTTCCTGAGGAGGTGATCTTCAAGGAGAGGCCCAAAGGAGGAGAAAGAGCCAACCACATGCAGGCTGGAAACCCACAGAGCAGGTGCAAAGGCCCTGAGGGGATATCCATGTGGTTTATTTCATCTCATCATCAAGAGCTCTAATTTTGTTAAGTTCATGTTTATTTTGATTTATTTTTTAAACATATGGCTAACTACCATTTCAAAAAGTTACAAACCCAATGGTTTTGAGAGTCTTCAATGTACATGCCATTTGTACACATTTTGAAACTCAAACAACAGCGACAAATCTTGCTGACTTCTCTTGAGAATTAATGTTAGAAAGCCATATTTGTATGATCACCCTAGTGTAGAGAGAGGTAGGACCTCAAAATAATAAACTATAAGTTGATATTAGGTTAGGAAACTTTGAAATAGACATTTTGGGATCCATAGTAATATATTCTCATATCTGGGTCATCACAGACTACCCAGAATAAAATTTTTTGTCTTTGGAGAGCCACATTTAGGTCGGCCACTTTCCACTGGGATGCCAGATTGCTCCTGGGAGCTAACTCACCGCAGCAGGAAGACCAGAGTGCATTTGGAAATAGGAGACAAAAGAATTGGATTTGAAACTAATACCCTCATCCTAACTTAAAATATGAAAAGTTCAATAGCTCCACAAAAATCTCCTAAAATCTAATAGTAGATCTAATAGCTCTTCTGAAATACCCACCCTCCCCTCTGGACCTACATCTTCCAGAGTTATGTGAAATATGCTTTCAAAAAGCAATGTCTAGGTCGGTGCCTTTGCTACCCTTTCATTTCTGTAACATACCTGTGAAACCGTTTCAGCTTTATTGCCCTGTCCTCCCAAATGCATTCAGCTGTCAATTACTCTCAGCAAGAAGGGGAGTGGCAGTGCGGATAATGGAAATTGGTGAATAATCTGCTCCAGTGGGTTTGTAGCCAGGTCCTTCTACTCAACCTGGATGATTTTTTTTAGGGAAAGAAAGTAGGGCTTCTGGTCAGAGGAAGAGCCTTGTCTCCCACCTTCCTAACTAGGTTAAGGTCAGGTCTACATTTCCAAAAGACTTCTAAAACTTACTCAGAATTGCTGCATCTCACACCATCCTCAAACCTTCATCTGTATTGGAAACTGGGTGTGGAGGGGTCAAGAATGAGCTGTTCAGTCACCAACAATGACAGAATGTGTTACATCTATTGGACCGGCCAACCTCTGTACGATTCTTAGCAAACTCGTCACTTAGTTCTGCTAAGAAACAGAGGCAGAGTCTAGCATGCCTCCTCATTCCTACTTTATTATTTTTCTATCACAGGGTATCATAGAAAGCTATTGGTATCAAGAGCATTTCTCTCCTTGTGGAATGTCAACAGGAGCTGTCCAAGTTTTAATATACTCTTTAAAAAAGGATTAATGCCACCAAAGTTCTCAAGACAGAACGGCCTCTTTTGTGAGAGGTTCTGGGTGGTGATGAGTCATAGAGGCAAAGATTGCTGATATGAAGTGATCAATTGGGGAATCACAATTCAATCAAATGGTTCTGCGAGGATCATAAACACTGAGAGCAAAGCTCAGTCCACTGTGCGGATCATCACAGCCTGAGACAGAGCTCCTCAGACTTCACAATTCATCAGAACCTGCTTCCTCCTCCCCAGCTGCTCTGTATCTGCTGCGGACCATCACTCTATTTTCCCATCTTCATCCAGAGTCATTTCACCTTCATACATCTTTCCCTTGCATTCTTTCTTATTCTTCTTCCTGACATTATCTTTTGGTTATCACCCTGTTTTCATTGTCTGTGGCCCTCTCTCTGGTAGAAAATTTCTTGTCCCTTTAATTTACTCTAACATTCTAATTTTTGCTACTTTTCTTACCTTCCACCCCAATATTTCTTTCCTCACTCCCCTCCGCTCTGGCATCCTGCATTCTGATTAGATGCCATATGTATAACAAGGTAGACAGATGCTTTGCTGTTAAACTAAAGGGCTTTTTAATCTACCAGAACAGAAAACGCTAGCTTTCTTTTTGTTTGAGGACATCAGCAATTCATGGCAAAGGGTTTAGGAATACAAATGAGGGTCTGTTTTTTGTTTTTGTTTTTGTTTTTGTTTCCTTCAAGCTGCATAAAATCTCAGCAGGTCTCTCTTACTCTTTCTTATTTTACTTGATCTGCAAAGTAAAAAATCAGCACATGTGATGGATTTGTAAACACTACTAATGACACTTAGATCTCTGCACATTCAGGGCTCTCACTACTGGGGGCAGTGGCTTAGGCCTGTGACTGTCAATGCATTTTATCTATTATCCATTTACAAATTCCTTTTAAAATCTGTGACCCTCAACAGTGTTTACTTTGATGGATTTCTCAGTTGCAATTTCCTAAATCTTCATCTAAATTGAAGGGGTGACTTTCTTTCTGGCACTTTTTTTTTTTAATTTGAAGAGGAGTCTTTGCAATAGAAGTCAGTTTCCATTTTTGCCTGGCATAAGATGGTTGGTTTATCTGCCACAGTAATGGGCCCCACTGCTGTCTCTACAGCAGCAGCAGCAGCAGGTGGTTAAGGATAAGGCTGCTTTGGAAGCAGAAGAGACCATGCCACACCCAGAGTGCTTCACATAGAGTGAATCCCTGAGTCACCAGGAGCTGAAGGGGGAACTCGACTAAGAGGGCATTTCGGGGTCTTCACCTTTGTGTGCCTGTAGTTTTAGAAAGCACTTGCTGATATCATCTTCCTAAACTACCCTCTTATGGTCTTTTCCTAATGACAAATGTCAGGTTGATCCTGTTTTTCTCTCTGCCATGTTTGTACCTTTTAGCTATTCCCAGAAATGCTAGAAAAATCAACCTCCTTCCTATCCCCCAGCAAAGAAGGTGCCACCAAAGACCTTGCCAAATACAACCTATGGGACCACAGCAGCCCCTTCCTGCTAAGGGCATGTGGTTTACATGATGGTTTGGAATTTTCTAATTTGCTCAAAATGTTTGTCAACATTGGGAAATACAATCAAGTTTTCCATCCTTACCTCTCTGTGTCTGCTTAGCAAAATGAGCTCTCACCAAGCAATCCACAGCCATGAATTCTTTTAAAAAAAAAACCCTGGTGACATTTTTCTTGTACTTATATTCTCTGTAAACCTTTTTAACCTGACTTTGCAACTTTGCACTTGTCTTTAGCAATGTGTTTTGTTTTGTTTTGATCTTTCAACTGCTGGATGACTTTCCCTAAAAACTTCATGGAGTAAAACAGCAATCCTAGCAATCAGTCATTTCTATATTTTGCAGATGTAGAAACTGAGGAATAGTTTAGGTAGTTGCCTTTGCCCATAGAGACACTCGAGGAAATGACTGCATTGAGCAGCCAGTCATGGTAACATAATTTTTTTTTTTCTTATGGGGAAAAATTTTTATCCTTTCTGCATGAGTGAAATTTGACAGGTTCTCAAATCAAGTGCTGTGAAACTCAGACAGAAAGGGCCACCTGTTATGGGGGTTACAAAGGTCAGGAGATAATTCTCAGCTGTTCAAACAAATAAACTTCAACACCACAGGTCACTTCTCCCTGCTCTGTGTGCACAGCACCCTGCTGTGCTGCCAAGCCATTTACTCCTTTTAATTGAGGAGAGCAGGCCTTTTTGTGCCTGTGTCTTTTTTGGTTTGTTGCTGCCACAGGGAAAAAAAATACTTAACACTATGATAAAAATGGATGCTTGCCAGGTTAGCCAAATTCCATCACCAACAAGGGGGACATATGCAAGAACTCACAGGTGCTGTGTACAGCCAACCGGTGGGGCTCAGACTGCCCAAGATTGCAGGGAGATGGCAGGAACCATGGCTCTCATGTGAGCTGGCAGAGCACGCTGTACAATGGAATTTATAGCTATTGTATCTCTCACAAAGGATCCTCTCTGGTCAGTCAGGAGACCCAGAAAATCGCTCTTTCAGTTTTCTAAGAAGAGCAGAGTATGTGACTTGGATATCTGTGGCTGTCTGGGTCTAGTTCTTCATGCACAGCAGGGAGGCAGGGAAGCCCTGAAACCAGACCTTCCTGGGAAGCAGAGTAAGATGGATTCTTCCTGCTGGCAGGAGCCCGTGCCTCCCTGCTGAGCAAAACCACCAAGTCACTGAATCCTGGGCTCACTAAGCTATTCTGGTCACTTTGAGTTATCTCTCTACTCCCTGTTCCCCTTGGAGGAGGCTTTTCCCACCCCATACACTTCAGAACTTCTGTTCACTTTCAAGTTTCTTTTTCCTTTTCTTTCTTTCCTTTTTTTTTTTTTCTTTTCTCTTTCTTTTTTTTTTTTTTCGGTGTGTGTGTGTGTGTTCTTTTGTAAGATCATTTCTCTTCAAGTCTTTCGAAGCTTCTTTGAGGATTCCCAGAGACACAAAGTACTACTCTGGGATTTTAATCTGGTAATTTCAAGGCGATGGCTGAGAATGAGGGCACAGGCACACATGGCCCTCTGCACCTGGAAGGTGCAGGCACTGGCCTGCAAGTGTGCAGGGGTATGACATGGGGCAGAGAGACTGTGGTGTCTAGAGCAACATAGGTTTGCATCCTCATTCTGCACATTTTTTCCCCCTGTAACCTCGTAGAATATATACAGCCAATCTCCTCCCCTGTAGGGTCAAGATAAAGTATTGCTCATCTAGCTTTGTTTTTCACAGGTAAAAAGACTACATGGCAAATTGCCCAACCCTTAAATATGCCTTAAATCTACACACATATAACTGTAGAATGTTGATGTAGGAATAGCACCAGTAGTGTAGGATTCAGAGCCTGATTTCTAGGACCCCAGTCTTACTCTTTACTAGCTGTGCACCCCATTTCCTCCCATGAGGTGGGAAAGTGATGCCCCCCACCTCATAGAGAGATCAGATTTAGTGAGAAGATTTAGGAATGGAGCAGTGTCAGCCATCTTAGTATAGCCCTATAGATGTGAATGATGACATAATTGCTCTACAGACAACTTGGATTCAGCTTTGCAAGTCTCCTCAGTTCTTCCAACACACCAGGGATTTTCCTACCTCAAAAGGCTAAGGTCTTCTTCCTTGACTTTTCCGCTGTGAGAAAATCATTCTCTCATTGCTGCTTTTCCATCCCAACATCATCTCATGATGAGTTTTATCTCAGATTTCATGCCATACCCACAAGGAGGACTTTTATGAGCATTTAGGGCAGATCACAACTGCCCACCTTTTAACTTCTGTCTTAATATGTTGTTTATTTACAGTGTTTGATTGTCTCTTGAAATTTGAGGATTTCTCCAGTATTCTGTGGTATCCTGTGGGCAGTGACCATCTCTGTCTTCCTGACTATATAAATCCTTTCCCCAATTCATTCATTCAACTTATGCTCATCTAGTGTTTACTTTATGCCAAACACTTTCCTAGACACACTCTAGAGGTACTAATGAAACAAACAAATAAATCCTTGCCTTCACAAAGCTTACAGTTCAGGTGGGACCATAAAATATAAATCAGGAAAATACATAGTATATCAGATATGTGCACAACTAGAACAATAAAACAAAATAAAGGATTTGGGACAGTTAAGACATTTTAGAGTCACCAGAGAGGTCTCACTCTGTATAGATGCAGAAAGAGAGCAAGAAGTGGAGAAAAGAGCAAGTGCAAAGGTCCTGAGGTGGGAAGTTTGAGAAAGAGGAATTAAACTATGGAGGTAGAGTAAAGCAAGTGAGGGGAGACCAAAAGGCAATGGTCTGAGAGATATCTGAGGAACATGGGTAGGGTCATTTTGAGGACCTGTAATCTTACTCATTGTAGAACAGAGGAGCCCTTCAGGAGAAATAGAGTGAATTATTTAGATTTTAACAGTTTCATTCTGATTACTGAGTCATGAATATATTGAAGAAAGGCTACAGCAGAAGCAAAGAGACCAATTAGAACGCTGTTCCAAGAATCCAGGGATAATGAAAACTCATAAGTACCTGAGAATAAATAAGTATGTTTGTGGACACGCTGAGAGGACTGTGAATTTGTAGGTGGTTATTTGTGGTGTTGACACATTGAGAATCAGGAAACAAGTTTTCTTATCCACCCCTGCATTTCTTTGTATTAAGGTAGTGATTTATGTCCTGTCCCCATCACCCTCAAATCTGCAAAAGACAAAGTGTTGGTGATGACAGATAAAGCCAGAGAGAGTTATGATAGGGGACACTCTACCAATGTTGCTCCAAAGCAATGCTGGCTTTCGATCTGTAAAAAAGGTCTTTCTTTCTCCTCCATCACCTAGGAGAAAAATGAGCATCATTCTTAATACAGAGGAAGAAATAGGGAGACAAACAGAAGTGCTGTCATCATGTAGAGTGTGGGCAGTAGCCGCTGGTCACCTGGGATCTGCCTCGGATGAACTTGGCTTTTTTTATTTTCTTATCTTCGAACCAATGGGAAATCTCTTAGGTTTTTCACCACTTCTCAATGGCTTCGTCTGGCTAACTACCAGCATAAATAATGACTGTAATCAATAACAACAACGTTAAGAATAACCAGGCCTTTGAGATTTCTGGATCATAAAGTCATTTAAAAATAAACATTAGCGAATGGAGAAAATCTGAAACTGCATTTTGACAAGAATAATTCTGAACATTTGTTTGTAATAAAAAAGGCTTTTTAGAGTTTCATAAAATCCAAATATTAAATACATAAAGTTTTTCTCAAATGAAAAAAAGAAAACTGTTGGGGAAAGATTACTAAATACTATCTTTTTAACTTACGGCAATGGTTCTGTGGCTACATGGATGCTACTGCCCAGTAAATTTTGTGTTGGCTTCCTCACCTCGAGTTCTTCTCCTGACTTGGGAGAAGAGAATCATGGGAAGTGTGTTGGGAGGTGATAAAAAGTGTGTTGGGGTGCCACAGCTCACTGCATCAATTATCAAACAGCTGAATGAATCTTCGCTCCTATTTTTCATAGTTTGGAAAATTTAACATTGGATGAAAGTTCATCTTTCTGGACTAAAAATTATTTTAACATAAAGAAAGATCTGAATAAGTTGTTCCTGCCAGCATTAGGAAGAAAAAAAAAATAGACCAAATGGAGCCATTAAGTCCTATTAAAAAAAAGAAAAAGAAAGAAAGAAGGAAAGAAAGAAAGAAAGAAAGAAAGAAAGAAAGAAAGAAAGAAAGAAAGAAAGAAAGAAAGAAAATCTTACTTTAAATATAGCTTTATATGTATGGATTGAGCATCACAAAGGTGATGTATTTGATGGCCTATTACATTACAAAAATAGCCAATCTAGCCAATAATCCGACAAATTTTATAAATCCAGTCCTTCTCAAAGTATTAAGACGTTCCCCAAAGATTTCCTGCTCCTCTTCCCTTCTGGTCATCTTCAGTACCCATTTTCTAAAGCAGGCGGTGATTGGTGTTGAGAATGTTTTCTGTGGGGATGATTGAGCACTACTCCAGTGTTCATGATGTCCCTGCCAAGTCCCCAGAAACCTTAAGCTTCCCAAATGGACATATAAAATATAATATATAGTTCTGTTGCTGCTTTCAAAAGTTGCAAAATCTCTCTGGTGGGAAGCACTACTGGCCAGTCTTCAGTCACATCCTGGCTGTCCTAGAATACTTAGACCTTGAATTGCAGATGCAAGTAGGGAAAATAGTGCTTAAGAGGAGGAGAGCGAACCAGGCATGAAGAGGTGAGAATGAGCCCCCGAGGGAGAAGGCAGAGGGAGGAAAGCAATAGAGATTATTGTTTATTTGTTTTTTCATCTCTCTGCACTTCCTGAAAGCATTTGTACACTGGGTCAAGTACTGAATGCCTCTTGCCAAAAATCAAGAGGAAAAATACAAACTGTAAGACAAAGGCAGAGAGAGGGTTTTAAAGAAGAGTAGTGTGGGGATAGAACAAGGTAGCTGTTTATAAGGTAATAAGATTAAAAGTTGCAGTCAGTTTGGAGGGGGCAGAATGAGAGAAATTAGTGCAAGCAAGAAGAAAGACTGAGTATCAAGGCATGGGGAGAGGGACTTATTAAAGGAGCAACAGGAACAAAAATTCAATAGGGACAGCAGCCCTTATGCCAGATGGGAGCAGTTTGAGAAAGGTCACAGATGCCCTTTGGGCTCAGTTACACAGGAGCAGCAGTACACTGTCAGGGCAGATAAACAAGGGAGAGTTGGATGGAATACAATTTACATCTAGCTTGTCATCTAGGAAGGGAGCAGGATGAACTTCACATCCCTCTGTGTTGTCAGAACTTAGAGGGGACACGCCTCTGCCTCCAGAGCAAGCAGCAGATGGAGAAGGTCTCCACCCATTTCAGGATCCCTGGACAGTCCTTTCCTTGCATGGCATTGACTACTTCTAACTTTATTTTCTCCCCAGTGGAGTCTGCATGAGGTTTCTGGTTAACCTTGGTGACACTGAAACATTTTCTGAGCAGCTGGTAATTTCCAAGCCCAAACTGGTATTTGAGATTATGTGTGTGTGTGGGGGGGGCATAAACATGTTACCTGGTTGAGTATGGAGAGGTAACTATGTACAGTAAATTTTAGATCACTAGCCTGTGGAAAACGGAATGTGGTGGGTGAGCAGAAGAACTTGGATTAGTGATTTTCCATATCTTCGTCAGTAACTAGCACATTCAAATGAAGTCTTGGATATAGAAAAAATGCACAGATGTGTAGAAATCAACAACAGAGGGTGACATTCAACAGAGCTAAACTGTTTTCATGTTATCTCAGATGTTCAGTGCCTTTCTAGTTCCTGCACACTGTGGAATAACTATAATTCTGATATTTGGAGAGCACCATGAATTTTGCAGATAACAGACCAATGTGTGCAAGTGGGTAAGCCTCAGACCTAGGATGTTCTTAGGAAGAACATAATTTAGCATTGTGCGTTTTAAACTTGGTCACATTTTTGGCGGAGTGCCTGGTGCCAGAGTTGTAGCTCAGCCCACTGATATTTGATGGGATATCCATATCCTGCTTAAGAGCCTGTGAAATACCGCTGACTGCCCTGAAAACGAATAATGGACTCGAAATAGATATTAATTGTTGCTCAAACGTAATGCTTTTGAATTTCTCAAAATCAGAGTAACAGAATGGCTATCCAACTGTGGGGAAATATGATAACAAAATGCTTTTCAAGGGTTGATGTTCTGCTTAGCAGGAAATAGCCAAGGGTGAGAGGAAGGACAGCTGGTCATATTGGGTGGCTTGAGACAGAGGTCAGGGGGTGTTTCAGTTAGAGTTTTTGATGCTGTAACAAAAAGACCTGACAGGAATAATTTCAGGGTAAGAAATGCTTATTGGGGTCTCATGGTTTCAGAGGTCTTAATCCATAGACAGCTGACTCCATTCCTTGGTGCTCAAGGACAGGCAGAACATCATGGCAGAAGAGTATGGTAGAGGAAGGTGGCTCACATGATAGGCACCAAAGAGAGAGACTCCACTCACCAGACACAAACTATATACCCCAAAGGCATGCCCCCCAATGACCTGCCACTTACAGCCACACCCTACCTGCCTTCAGTTACCACTCAGTTAATCTCAACAGGGGATTAATTCAATGATTGGCTTAAGTCTCTCATATTTGATCATTTCTCCTCTAAACCTTCTTGGATTGTATCACACATAAGTTTTTCTGGGAGCTCACCTAATATCTAAACCATAACAGGGAGCCTAGAGGGTTTTGTCTTTATTCAATATTTTATTCAAGCAATGATCTGCAGATTTTAAAATCTGTGTTTCCTTCATGACAGCAAAAAGTGGAAAATTTGTCCAACAAGGCTGCCCTCTTTATTCCAAGGTCCCCAGGGACATCATAAATACCTATTGCATTTCCTTTGGTGGTTACCAGATCTTCCCCATGGAGCAATGGAGTGACGGGATTGCAAGTTACTATGGAACTCTCCATCGTCACAGCAACATGACCTTTGTGCTATCTCACCTCATTTATAGCATAGTATACTAGAATCATAAAAATGACCCCCCCCAACTTTTCCATCTAGGGTATTTCCTTGGCACTGTTGTGCTTAGTGAAATGTTTAACTGTGGTACATAGACACACACGCACTGAAGGTATGTACAATGAAGTAAAAATGGGACATGGATAGACAGTTGAATATTCTCTTTTAAGTATTGTTAGTGTTAGGTGATAGTTAGGGGAAGCGATCGATAGTGAGATATGAGACCATTATTTGATTACATGCAAACTAGAAGAAACCACAGATTTCACACAAGATAGCATCTGTATATCTACATGACATCAGGTGTCTTAAGGAAACTGGAAACCAAAATCTGAAAATGACTCAAACACAGAGGGCATGCAATGGAAAACTATACATACACACTCATCTAAGTTTCTGATTGGCTTTCTGCTCTTATCAATATGTGTATGTGTGTGTGAGAGAGAGAGAGAGAGAAAGAGAGACAGAGATAGAGAGAGAGAGAGAGAGAAGCACAACTAAAATTGTCTCCCTTTTACTCAGGGATCCTCTAATTTTCAGGACAATGTAAATAAGCTGGATAAAATTGGAATGATAAGCCTGAATGACTATCTCTTCCCTTTGACTTGCTTATCTGCTGGTGTGAGACAGATTCACCACTACACTTTTTTAAATAAAGAGTAGAAACTGCCTAATGGTCTTTATCAGTGATGTATCTCAGATGACTACTCATGGGAGCAGCTCATTCACTGCTCAAGTTCCCTAATTCAAATGAGACACAGGCCAGCACAGATTATCTCGCATCCTCTCCCTTCTTGAATGAGTTCCATGAGATTCTTTAGCAGAACTGGATTCTGTTTCTGCCAAGGTGTGCTTGAGTTTTCTCTTTTCCTTTGATTTGGAAGTTTTCAAGTTTCCTCTTCCTTTTGCTTTTCTAAAAATGTGTAAGTTAATGGGGATACAGGAATGGGAAGGATAAATGTGAAAGCAAGATGTAGAAAGGAAGAAAAGATGTTTGTTTTTGGGGTCTTTTGGGTTTTTTTTTTTTTTTTTTTTTTTGGCACTAAGGTTCAAATCCAGAACTTCAAGCATGCAAGACAATGTGTTTTATTTGTTCGGTTTTTCGTTTTGTTTTGTTTTGTTTTGTTTATATAAAACAGCAAACAATAGTATAAAATGCATATGAAAAAGCTATAACTGAAATGAGAGAAAAAAACATGTCATCAGAACTCAACACTTGAGAAGGTCCCTGGCACTCCCCACCCCCACACATGTACAGAAGAAATGGATAGAGCTGAAAATAAGAAGATAGCAAAAATTAAAAGTAAATTAAGGTGAATAAGTTGAAAGAGAACACTCAGAGGACAGAAAGTTAAGTGGAAGAGAGAAAAGATGTTGAAAGCCGTGCCCCTAAATATGGTTATGTAAAATTTTCAAAGATCAGCTAAATCAAAAAGTTTATTGTTAGGAAACAATTAATCAATTAGGAGAAAACAAAAGAAGAGAAACTAGAGTCACTTGCAGAGAGATGAAAATATATAATAAAAGCTCAAATAAAGGATAGCCATATAACATAACTTGACCTTCGTCCTTGAACACCCCTATTCCATCCCACTTCTGAGCCCCTTCCACATGCAGAACACATACACTGACTTCTTTTGTACATTTAAATAAGACTTTCTGAGGAAAACTAGCAATATTTAGAAACCTTCATTTGCCTTAGGGAAACTCCAATTTCAGCTCCTATTTAAAATATCACAAGTATGAGCTCTCTTGACAGTTATTTAACCTAGGATGACAGGTTACAAACTTCAGAAAAGAACAATGACTACAGATTTATTAATTCTACATGCCACATACTCTTCATAAATAAATAAGTGTTTATGGAAACTCACTCCTTTGCTATTGTTTACCTGTCACTCATGCTTGTCTTTCTATAATCGACTAATGTCAAAAAGCCACAGCTTTATTAATTTGATGCCTATTGATTTGGTAGAAGAAAGACTGGGAAGGGAGGAAGTTGTTCTTGTATCAAATCTGGAAACCCTATTCTTGCTGTCCCAAGGGGTCTGTAGCTCTATCAACATCACTCCTGGCTTTCCTGGGTTTTTAGAGCCCAAAGCTTGGGTTCTGGCCAGCACCTGAGGGACACTCAGAGACAACTACCATCTCCCTGGGTAATCTGGGATCTGCAGTTCTAGTTAACTAACCATGCAGAGAAGTCCAGTAGGCAGAGGAGAGGAAGAGAGCCCCACCCTGGGTTATGAACTGTTTCACGGAATTGTGTCTTCCATTGGTCCTCCAACCACATGGTAGGAGCTGGGTCCTCTGGAGCTACATCAATCTTTCTTTTCTTCCGTGAGGTGTGACTTAAACAAAGCTAGTGTCATGGAGCTGAGTAGGGAAGAAGCATATCTTCACTCCTGTGATTCACTTGCAGTTTTTCATAGACTATCGCAACCACTTTTTCTCCATGAGGGATTTTTTTCTTTGTAATTAAAATATCTCACTAGGAAAATAGAAAATAATGTGTTTCTACTCATTAGTAATAAATCACTTAATGTAGCATTTTTAGTCATGTCCTAGTATATTCATTCAACCCAACTTTTGCTCTCCCTTCTGGGAAACTGTACTGTTGTACGAGGGTGTGACTATGTGTGTCTGTATGTGTAAATGATAAAGGTGTATGTGTATCCATAGTCCTGAAGGGAAATTTGGAGTGTTGGGAATGCCAGTTCCTCCAGGAAAATTGGCACACTTTGCAAAAGAAGCTGAGATTCTTTATTCGTAAATGGGACAGACAATACCTTTCTCGGAACTGTATCTCAGGAAAGGATCTTATATTCATAACATAGCAGCTCCTAATGCTTTTATTAGCTGCCCCTGCTCATTGGATGAGATTTTCTTTCTGAGCAGAGGGACTATCCCGGAGTTTGTGGACAGGCCTAGTGACTTGGTCTTCCTTAAGAAGCTCCTGGTTGGTCCTTGCCTGACCATCCCAGATTAAGCATCTCCCTCCCATTTAACATTGCCACCTCATCTATGACGACAAGAAATAAGCACAGGAACTCAGAAATAAGGGTTTAGGACTCCCAATTATTATTACATTTAAAACTGACACATATCGAAGAAACATAGGCTTCTAGGTTGTATGAGTCCACTTCTCAAAATTAAGAGAAAAAGGAACACCATTGGCAGCATTTTTAAGTTATGGTTATCCTCTAGGGACAAAGTTCAAGAACCCTAACAGATGCCTAAAATCAAGTACATATAACATTATATCCATATAATTTTTTACATATACATACTTTGATACAGTTTAATTTATTGATTAGACACAGTGAGAAATTAACAACAATAACTAGACTTTGAATATTCCCTCCCCAAAGGGCCTACAACCAGAAGTGTTTCAGATTTGGGACTTTTTTTTCTTTCTTGATTTTCCAGTATTTCCATAGACATAATTAGATAAATTGGGAATGGGACCCAATGCTAAATGTTAAATTCATAAATGTTTCATATACACTTTATACGCATAGACTAGAGATAATTGTATACAATGTTTTTAGTGTATCTGTGCTTTGACTATGACCCATCACATGAGTCAGGGGTGGGATGGTCCATTTGTGGTATCAGGTGTGAGCTCAAACATTTCAGATTTTGGAGTATTTCAGATTTAAGTTTTCAGATGAGGGATGCTTATCCTCTCTTAATAATATAGACCAATTATATACCACTATGACATAGTAAGGTCACCAGCATTACTACCCTTGTGCTTTGGGATCTTAAGTAAAGTAAAATTATTTAAAAACAAGTACTGAAATACTGTGACAGTCATTCTGAAAATCCAGGTGGCTATAGGTGATGTGTACAGGGTGGGTATGTTGGACAAAAGGATGATTCATCCTCTTGACAGAATAGAGTGAGATGATGCAAGATTCCATCACACCATTCAAATGGAACACACTTTAAAAATTACAGATTTTTAATTTCTGGAATTTTCCATTTAATATTTCAGGACCATGATTGACCACAAGTAACTGGGACTGAGAACGTGAAACCACAGATAAGAAGGGACCAGTGTAGTGTTTTTTTCTCTTAGGGGTATTGAATCTGCTTCTGCCATACAATGTCCCTAATGCCTCCAGTGCTTACCTTTGGGATTATGTTAAATGCCCCATGGGACTTGTGTGCTGCTCTTTAGCCATTGTATTTATTGTGTGACCTTGTAGAGACCTCAATTTGTCCCAGCTTCATTGCTGATAAAGTTGTATGTTGGTCAATATACAGAGAAAACTTGAGAATAAATGCATAAATAATAAAATGGGTAAAAATCTACAATAATGAAGTGAGTTAAATTTTAAGATACAAAGTGTATAGAGTCTTCAGAGTTAGGCACCATACAAATTTAACATAGGATTGACAACTTGTCTTTTTCCTGTGTTCTTCATAATTTATTCTTTATACTCTGTATTATTGAAGTTAATAGTGTTTTGAGGATATACAATTTTATGAAACAGGCTATAGAAAAGAAAGATGATTCATTCTAAACATAAACAACCCTGGACCACTCCCATCTCCCCAGTGTTGCAAGGGAGAAAAGTGATCTTCACCTGATGATATACAGAATTGGACTTAAAAGTCAATGGGAATGGTTCAAAGGGATCAGCAGCCAATTTATAATTCATAGTTGGTGCATTAATTTGAAAAATATTTTTGAATGGTTTATGGTGAGCAGTCCCGAGTCAATTGCAATATCATTATTGGGAGAAATAAAAGCTTGACTTCTGTCTCTTGTGAAGGTTAAATTGAAGAGATGCCTACCTTGAATCAGGTTTATAAAATGTTGGTGGTGAGCCTTAAGAGGCAGATGGAAGAAGGCAGGCAGTGAGCACATCTTCCCTCCTCCCAAAGGTCGCATTCCACCATAATGACTGTTTTTCAGGTTCCAATATAGAATGCTGGTATGAAATGGTCTCAGTGTGGTCTGAACTTGGAACTTTTTCTAATTAAATTTTGAAGTGTTTAGTGTGTTTTCATTTTGGTTTTCTAATTTGATAGGTCTCATTTGTATCATTACTATGGATTTCTTAAGCCCTTGCTTCGGTTATTAATTTCTCAATTGTCCCAGGCCAAGTCGTTACGCTTTGATGTACACATAACAGAGAGGAGAACTAGAGAAATTATCCAGAGAATTGAAATCCAAAAAGCATCATTTTCTGAAAAAGTCTCTGTTTGAGATAAAGTGTGTGGTTTACTTAAATTACTTGAGTAATGCATTGACCTTCTACATCTCTGAAGGGAGTCACCCTTTAGCTTTTTTACATTTTTTTCCCTTACATTTTTTATTGGTGTATTATAGTTGTATGTAATGATGGGACCCCTTTAGCTTTGGGGAACCGACTTTCATTCTAATGATTTAGCAGAAATCTAGGAGCTGGAAGCATTCGCAATTTCAAATGTAGGATTCATTATTTTAACCTGAAAAAGAAAAAGCCTCCTTATGTCAGAAAGTTCAGTCAATCTGTTACACAGTCCCTATAAAATTAAAAAAAATTTTAAAAACCGTCATTAGTCATTTCTTCCATTCAGCTCCTCAGGATACTATCACAGAGATGGGAAAGTTCCTTTGCTGGTATGAATCCTCATTCCTTCATAATTGAAGACAAACAGAACCTAAATCTGTAGGCCAGAAAATTGGTTAAGTATTGCTTATGTATAACTGATATAACTTGCAAATGCGCTTGGATGAGATATCTTTGCTAATACTACTATTGTTCTGCCACAGTGTCTGTTCAGAACAATGCACATTGGAACAGTAGTGTTCTTTGACGGAGTGAGGAACTTCCCCAACTTAGGTGCTGGTTTGGGAGTGAGCCTCACCCCTTTCTGTCCTGCTGCTAGGGGGCCTCTATTGTAGGATGGATGCTTTTCTAGACATGAACAGAAATAGCGATGATGGCTCTGGGATAATGAGGCTCCTGGTAAAGTGGCTTTCCTGAGTGAGCTGCACCTCTGAAGTGACTTGAAGAGCCATTAAAGGGGACTATTTAGAAATAGCATCTTAAAGTAGCCAGAGCCTCAGAGCAGAGACAGGAACTGAGGACTGACAGACAGTTCAAGTGTGATTGTGTAGCAGGTAGTAATCAATGGAGGACTTTCTTATACACACATTAAACTCTAATTTGATAATTACTAGGTGTGTATACATTAACTTATTAATGTCCTTCAGGTTATAAAAGGATAAACACATTATTCAGGTAATATAAATAAGGATTCTGTAATAGGATACATTAAGTATCAGTTAAGTTCACCAGAGAGAAGAAAATTCTGTACTAAATTGTTTTGAGGTATAAGCAACAACGTCATAGTGCCTATACGTTATTAACTTCTGTTTTCTTTTCTTTTTTTTAAAAAGAAGTCAGACTCCCTTTATGTAATTTGTGTGTTACATAATGTTAATATTTTAAACTGCTACACTGCTAACCGTCCCCCTACCCTCAATGCAACCAGCATAGATCAAAAGACAATTAAGATTAGTCAATGGTGAGTTGGCAGAACCCATAAGGTTCTCTCCTGAGTGCTAGAAAGTTAATTGGATAACACCACTGCATTTATCAAAGGTTCACAGCACAAGATGCATAGAACATTTGCAAACAGAGAGTGTTTCTGTTTCTTTCCCTCCATGCTAGCTTTATAAATTTGATCAAGTGTGATGGTATGGAGTGTTTATCCATTGTGGAATAATTAAATCTAGTTAGTTAACCAATGCATCACCTCACATAGTTATCATTTTGGGGGTAAGAGTATATAGAATCTATTCTTTTTATATGTTTCAAGAATACAGCATCATTAACTATAATACTTTACTGTACAATAGATCTCTTGAAATTTATTCCTCTTAACTATAATTATGTATCCTTTGATCAATGTCTCCCATTCCCCTAGCCTGCTAATGACCCCAGTCTCTGGTTACCACCATTATACTCTCTACTTCTATGAGATCAACTTGCTTAGATTTCACATAAGAGAGCGATCACATGGTATTTGTCTTTCTAGCGTGGCTTATTTCACCTAATATAATGACTTTTAATTTCATCCATGTTGTCATAAATGACAGCATTTTGGTTTTTTGAAATGACTTAAAAGTATTCTATTGTATACATATGTCACATTTTCTTTATTCAATCATCAGTTGATGGACATTTTGGTAGAAGCCATATCTTGTTATTGTGAATAGAGTTGCTATAAATCTGAGAGCATAGTTATTTCTTCAGTATACTGATTGAATTCTTTGGATGTATACCTAGTACTGAGAATGCTGGATCATTTGGAACTCTATTTTTAATGTTTTCAGAGCCAAAGGTTGAATGATTTTAGGCATTATTAAGTCACTATTACCTATTGCTATGAAATACTATGCTGTATGCTGGGATACAAAGGTGATTAAGATACAGGCTGTATCTTTTATGGAGAGAAACAGACACAACATTACAGCATTGAGTACCAAGAATATAACAGAGAAAGGTTTAAAGAAAAAGGGGCATGCAGTGTGGGGGTGCATTTTCAAATCTCAAGTGAAAGGTGGAAGAAGTGCAGGGAGAGTAAAAGAAACTTTATATCATATGAGACTCTTTTCCTTAAAGATTAGTTTTTCCATTGTCAAAGGTGGAGTTTCAAATTGAATGGAAGTGGGGAAGGGAGTGTAGGATACTTATTCAAGTAACTTCTCCTTGAAAAGAAAGGAGAGAGAAGATAGAAGAAAGTAGATGTGAGGATGCATTCTTTTTCAAAATAGATTTTTGAATATGTTTATATTCTGAAAGGATGAAGCCAATAGTGAGGGGGATTTTGTAGACATGGGGGAGAGAGAAAATCAGTGGTACAAACTGACCTGAGGGGTGTTGAAGAGGGAAGCATTCTGAGAACAGGATGGAGGACTAGGCTTTGACATAACTGACAACCCCAACCCCTGAGGCCAAAAGGTGGTAGCTGGTCACATATAACTGCCAACCTTTTGTGTGTGATTTCACACCCCCTCATATTAACATTAGGAGCCTAGAAACTTGAGTCTCTTAGAAGCTATTTTGTTTGTTACTTGCTCTACAACTGTGTCTAAATAATGCCACCATCACTGCCAGAATAAAGAAAGTAATCACTGTTGGCTATGGATTTAGATTTATTGATATTCTCAGATAATGTTCATGGAGGCACCATGGGCTGCAAGCTTCAACACTGGTTGCTTAAAATAGGTTAAGGGAAAAAAAAAATAGGCTCCCTCATGATACCCATTCTAGCAATCACAGGCAATTATTACAGATACATGTAGAACAAAATGGGAGCTTAACTTGAAAAGGCAGACATATACCTCTTAAGGAAGGATAATGTCACAGTGTTCAGAATCTTATGCCCTAGCTGTGATGTATTCTAAAGAAAACATCTGAATTTATTCAAACTCAGAGTGTATAGCTTATCTTATGAAATGCCAGTTTGTGGATGAGGAGAGTAGATAAAATTTCCTCTAAAACTGCATGCACCATATGAGGTCTAGTTACAAACTGTGTGTCTAAAGCTGTCATTTTTGGTTTGGAAAGTTAACCCTTTGTGGCTTAGGCCCTATGTGGGTCAAGCCCTTTGTTACCCCTTGGTCTATAATAAGAATCTTTCAGTCTGTTGTTGGTTTTACAAATGGAATTACAGGAAATCCAAAAACAGCTGTCCTACAAAACATTGATGGGCATTTGTACAGAAAGGGTATTTTATGGTCTATCCCAATGTTCCCGAAGAAATTTGTTTTAAGTAAACTACTTAATTGACTGCAGAATATTTCAAAGCATTTGTGATGTAAGTGGTCATGGTGAGTCTTCAAAGAGATTTTGCCCACTACGTACCTTTAAATTTATTAGATGAGAATTGTTTTTCCCTACAGAACTTGAAGCAACAACTTGTCAATACTTTCCCAACTGCACTCTAGAAAGCCTTTGCCAGTGTGGACACTGTTCCAAAAATTAGTTTCATCAAACATGGTTCCCTCTAGAGTATACCTACGTGCTAATTGAAACATTCATATAAAAAGTAATTTTATGTAAGTCGAGCCATATAAAATTACTGATAGGTAATAATTTTTTCCTACAAAAGTAATGATACATCATTGACCCAAATAATGTAAAAAATGGCTATTGTTCTTGCAACTAAAGGAAATTGGTATCATAAAATGGAATAGATCACTATCCAATGACTTTTTTCCTAAAATAAAGATCTAATCCAGATAGGGTTTTTTTCTTGCTTTTTTCAATTAGGGGTTATAAGAAGTCTTCAGATAAATGAAAGCTGTTGAGTTGAAAGCAAATAAAGCCTTACAGAAGAGCAAACAAGTGAAACTCTCAGGTTGTAGGGAAGCTTGTCCAGCAATATCTGTTCATCTTGTCCTTGTGTTGAAACCCTGAAGACACTACTACCCAATGCAGAGTCTTATAATCCAACTCCTCCACACTTCCATGATACATCCACATGAAAATGTAGAAATCTGACTTCCACGTGAAGTTAGGTAGTAGTGTATTTTTTACAAGAAAATATTTTTGTCTTGGACAACTTTCTTCTTTTCATATTACTGAATTTCTAAGTCTCATGTTTAGTGGAGAAATTAAATTAAAAAATGAAATGGTGATTCCTACATATTTATCAGTTAAATGCTACCCCAAACATTGACTATATTAACTATATGAATTTTTTTTTCCTTTTCTCTTCCAAACATATATATTCATTAAAACTCAAAAACTATCTCAATGGATCAAATCGGTGGCCCACTAAGTATAGATTCTGCCTAACAGCAGTCAACAGTGAATGCTTCAGAGGAAGATGGCAATATTTGATAATGTTCTCTATGTGGTGGAAAAACCTCTACCTCTAGCAAAAGGAATACTTAGCAATAAAATATGGAATGAATCTAATTTTAAGCAGGTAGCCCCAAGTTTCTAGTCAATATCCTATATTGCTTTTTAGTATTATTTTTTCAGATCAATATAGAAGCAATGGTACAAACCTGAACTTAAAAGTTACTAAGTATTAACCAAAAGCTGAGAGATGTGAATTTACTGATTTTTTTTTTTTTTCCTCCTTCAGGACTTTTGGTGGTGGGTACTCTGTCTTACTCTTATTTGCAACTTTAGCTCCTAACACACAGTCCAATAGATGCAGAATATAGTGTAGAATTGCATTAAATATGATCTACTCTTAAATACAAAGAAGTATACACTGATTCAGTTCTTAGTTTTATATGTGCATGTGTGAATATATGTGATTATCTACAAAGTCATTATATTGTATATAAATGTATGGGCTGTATATACACATACATATAAATGTATATGTGCAGTCAAACCATAGTACTTTAGTTTCAACATTAGTCTCAGGCTTAAACATAAAGTTATTTGTGTTTCCTACAATTTCATTATTGGGTAAGGGGTTTGTGAGCAGAAGGAGAAAAGGAGGAAAACTTGTTTCTATCCATATTTGTAAAGTTCAGCGCCTGATAGAGCTCTTTGATTTCCATCTTGAAATGTGTTCACATTATTATACAACCCTGGGACCAGACAATTCAATTAATTCAAAACCTATGCATTGGGTCTGACAGACCCAAAGGTCTTTTTGGCTGGATAAATGTTGAAAATGTCAACTCCATAATATGGCAAAACCTGATTTTTCTCTATTAAAGGCACCACAAACCATTTATTGATTTTTTTAAAAAAGAGAAATAAGAAGAAGCATGTACCAATTGAATAGGAAGTCAGACAATCCAATTACAGTTATGAAACTGAAGCATTGGGTCTGACAGGCCCACTGATTGCAAACGACTGCCAGAAAATGCAAGAGAATAGTAGCCCACCCACAGACACACACATACACCCAGGGACGTACCTCCTGCAACAATGAAGTAGTTAAAATAAATAGCTGTGAAAGGCCAAAGGCCAACATTTTATTACCTATTTATTATACTCATATTGAACTGTAATATATATTTGAAAGTTCACCAGAGTCAGTATCCTCTGAGGGAATTGGGTTTCATTTATGCTCTACTATGGAATGATCTGGCCATCAGTAATATGTACATGAAATGAACTTGTCTATTTCCTTGATAAAAACTGACCTCTTTCAGCTCAGCACCACAGGCTTCACTGTCCTCAGCTTTATCCACTATAACACAATATTTATTCTTCATCCATTTGATTCACAACATTATATAAAGGAATGTTAACAAAAACTTGAGATAAATCACAGAATGATTTGGTGCTTAGACTCTGAAGCAGGAGTTTTGTTAATCAGATAACCTAGTAGTGATCATGTCAAGAGAAAACAAGATATTTCTGAATGATATATGGTACAAAACTTAACAGTCCTCTGTTTTCTTTACCATATCAAGGTAAGCGAGAGGAGATGAGGGCTAGCAACAACCTTGAGAGTAACGGTGGGGAGATGAGGACTCTCTGAATGGCACCCTCTCTGGATGGTGGGAGAACATTCATGAAATGAAGGAATCATCTGAGGCCATCCTTAGGGTTGCATTTGCTTTCCAAAACCACATGCCCCTCCTCTCTAAGGAGTGTGTTGGTGGATGATTGAGCAAGGAAAGAGGAATCTCCCTTGGTTTACTCCTGTTTGGGTTGATTTGTCTCCATTTGCACAGTGTAGAGTCAAGCCTGCCTCTTACCTGCTGTGTCTCTGAAGTGGTGGAAAGCTTGTATGGATCTCTGACAAGAAACAAACAGATGTTCAAATAAATAGATACTCAATTTCTAACCCATCCCAGTTCAGGTCTCTGTTTTCCCAGTGATAGAGAGAAGCTGCTGTTGCCATAGGATACAGGCAAGGAAGAGAACCAGCTCTGAGTTCAGCAAGGTTCTTTAGATCCAGCAACCAATGTCGCCACATATTTAGTGGAGTCCCCTGCTATTCTTGAGTTGCTACAATCACTGGCTATTTCCACACTCTTCTCTATACTGTTCAAAGAATGATGGCCCCAGTTTCTAATGTTATTCTTACCAACATCTCATACTTTGGGAAACTAGAAACCAAAACTTATTCTTCTCTAATCTTATAACCTGGATTTAAAGATGCTTAATCTAGTAATTTACTATAACTTTTCCTTGAACCCTGGCAACCCATATTAATGGTCTAGCAGGATTCTACCATTTTTTTTTTTGTTGTTTGTTTATTACACCAATTCATATCATCAAAGTTCAATGGGAGAAGTTTGGAACACATTTGTTTCCTGAATATAAATGCTACAACTCATTAGCACCACAGTTGTGTCCTTTGTAAACAGTTCAATCAAAAGTCTTAGGTAATAAGTCAATACAGTCACAATTTAAGTTTTGTTTGAAAATCAAGAGCTTTGCTAAGATTTAAAAAAAATCATAAAATGTTGTCATATGCAACAGCTGAATGATGAGGACATCATGTTAAATGAAATAAGCCAGACACATAAAGATAATACCCTTTGGTCTCACGTATATGTGGAATCCGAAAAATTCAAATTCACGGAAAAAGAATGGTAGCTACAAGAAGATGGAAGGTAGAGGGATATAGAATCATTAGCCAACGGGTATTGGGAGGCTGAGACAGGAAGATTGCAAATTCAAAATCAGCCTCAGCATCTTAGTGGGGACCTAAGCAACTTAGTGAGACCCTGTCTCAAAACACAAAAAGGGCTGTGAATGTGGCTCGGTGGTTATGCAGTCCTGAGTTCAATTCCTGGTACTAAAAATAAAATAAAATAAAATAAATAGCTAAAAGAGAGGATTATGAATGTTCTTACCTTAAAGAAATGATAAAAGTTTGAGGTGATAGATATGCTAATTACCCTGATTTGATCATTCTATCGTGTATATGGAAACATCACATTGACACCACAATTAATACAACCATTACTTTTCAATTAAGCATAAAATAAAACTTTAAAAATACCCTAGAGGATTTTTAATAACCCTTGTGATCGTCTAAAATGTGTCTCTTTCAGCTTAAAATGGGGAAATAAGGAGAAGGCACTAAGGAGTCAGCTCATTCAATCCTTCAAACTGGGAAAACCAGTTTCCATAACAACTGCCTTCATTTCTTTATTCATGTACCCATGTTATCTTTTCCTGTCACTCTTAGAAAGGCCCTTGTCCCTTGACATAACAACAAATAACACACAAAAGGCAGTCAGTTCATGGTAAGTCACAGCATTTTTTTTTTTTTCTATTCAAGCAAATGTGTTATTCTTTCAAAAGATTTTTATAAAGAACATGAATAACATTTGACCAAGTAATATTTTGCTTAGTGTCTAGGAAATATCTATTTCTTCATTCATTTAAAATACTTATTTTAATTGTTTGCTTGAAAAGGGTAAAAGTAAGTAGTTTCCACGCAGTTAGAAATCCATCAAGGAGAGAGCGGTTTATAGTATTTATGATTCAATGCTGCATGCAGCATTTATTATTACAGTGGTCATTTTCTCCATGTTTCTATCAGTCTGTCTCTTCCATATTAGCAGAGTTGAAGAGAAAAGAAACAAGCATAATACTGTATAATTTATAAAGTCATCCAGCACTCTTTCAAAATATATATTATTGACATGTAAGATGAGAAAATTAATGTGCAAAAAGAATAAGCCACAATAATTTCTCTTTTAGGAGAACAATCAGATTTTGAATCTGGTTGTTTTGGTTCTAAAGCCTGATTCTTCCCAGACCCCATTGCTGAAAACCACATAATTCTACTTCAGTTGTAACTAACACCCTCCCAAATATATTGCCTTTTACTGCTGATTCGTCATTAAAGTTTAAGGTATTTTCACCTGTATTTGGACACTATAATTTATAAGGTGAAAGTTGATATGTGAATATCTCTATCATTAGCTTCTTTTTCCTGCCCTAAGTCAGGCTGGAAATTTGATGAATCAACAGAGATCAAAATAACCTATGTTAAATGACCCTATTTAACAATGCTGTTGTATAGGTGAAAAAGCTTAGGTTGCAGAAATAAACACAAAGTAAAAAATATTCAGACATGAGGTAGATTTCTGTTCAGATCACATCTAGTTTGAAGTTTTAAATTATTTGATCATGAGCACAAGTGAGCACACAGACATGCATGTCTTTTGATCCGTTCTGCTTAGCACATCACAAAGGATACCTGAGGAACACAGAGACGGGGAACTATCACCGAAGATAATGGCTATACACGTACTTATAATGTGTTTCTGTGTAAGTTACTCATTTTGTTCACAGCCATTCATCCCATTTTTGGACTAAGGAAAGGAAATGAAGGGATTTGGTTTTGATCCTCAAGGAGAATACATTCTCGTGGGAAGACAGACATACAAACAGCAACTGCGTGATTTCATATGTGCAAATGGCAGCAAGGTCGAAGTACACCTGGATCCTCTCATGGTTTCACAGAATAAATGACTCCTGTACATAGAAGATGCTCAGCAACTATGTGTGGAATGAATGATGGCGAGAAGATGTGGTTTCATCTGTTACTCCTTTTACATCTTCACCAACTTCTACATATATCCAGAAAGGTCTGGAGCCATGAAGATTCCTGCTGAGCACAGTGTCATGGGAACACTAATGCCCTGCCTGACAATGACCAGAATTCTAGAAATCAGCCTCAATGTACGCTTCATAACCCAGGATTGGACCCATAGATGATTTATAGCAAGTCTCAAAACTGGAGAATTTAATAGTATGGTTCCTTTGTCTTCTTCTTCAGGCCCTTTGTGCTTTATGGTCCTTCACTGAATATCCTGAAATGTTTTGACAGCTTTCTCTGTTTATTGCTTAATTTTTCTGAATTTGTTATGAAATTTTTATTCCTTGCTGAAAATATAAAAAAAAAAACAAAACATTTTATTCATAGGGACAGATAATTAATTTTTTTCTTTTTTTTATTTCTAATGGATTTATCTTTGGATACAAATAATGATATCTAAACTTCTGTCGTAACAGAAGTTTATAAATAAGATCAAATAATAACAGTCCTTACAAATAAGATCAAATAATAGATGATGACTACATGCCCAAATCCATGCAGCTATGGATTGGCTTAATGTTGGGGAGCTTTCAGAGAGAAGTCAGAGACAGAGTGAACTGAAATAATAACAACAATGACTTTTCACATCTAGGGTTATTTCTCATCTTTTATATCCACAGAAATATACAATAGAATGTAGAGTTCAGATGAAGCTATCAGATTCAGGCACAGGGGTCTAAATTTTATCTGTTTTATTAAAAACAACAGGATGTGTAGAAAGCAGATGACAATCAGAAGAGTATGATTTAAAATAGGAGTAGAGAAGAGATCTCATGAGGAATAGTAACAAGCAGAAGAGTTTCCCTTAGGAAGAGATTAGACAATGCCCTGTTGACTTCAGAGAAGGCTTGCTATGAAGAGTCTGCTCTCCTGTGTGTCTTCAGTAACACCAAGTCCAGAGCCTCAGAGTCTCATTGACTGTAACAGCAAATAGGCTACCTAGAGAGATATTTGGTTCATTAACTTAAAAAATCTTAAAATAAATTGGAAGCTGTATTAAGTTCAGGACTACATTTTTTTTAACCAAAAGAGGTTTCCCTTTATTTCAAATACTTGAGATTTCTAGATTTTCTTTTCCTCTGTAGCAAAGACCCTGAAAGGAATAGCTAGCATCTTGGACTTGAGATGAAATCCTCTGACATGACAGCAGTCAACCAAGGGTTGAGAAAAATTGGGCTTCTGGCTTGAACATCTCTAATATTTCCTTCCGGCTGCTTGTGTTCCTCGTTATCAGTATCTGCCTGAACATCTTGATGTTCCCTCAACTTCTAAGCTTCTGCAATGTCATGATAGAGGAATCTATTGAATCTTTGTTTAGGAAGAAAAAAATAATAAATTATTTTTATTTGTGGTAGATAAAGGAATAAAAGCATGAAAGATAATAGAGATATTTAAGGATAAATGGAACAGAAAAAATATAAATATTTGAAACAGGTCTCTGAAAATAAAAAGTAGTTTGGAAGTGACTATAAAAGGGAAAAACAGCATTTTAAGAGATGCATTCTGAAAGATCTAGCATGAACATGTCTTGCACATTTTAGACAGACAGCATCACGAAAATAGGAACAGAGATGCAATAAGTATGTTGAGAAGTAGTCACTGCACACACAGTTTAATTTTGTTGAAAAAATAACAATTGCACATCCCTAAATTCTAAGAATTAGTCCAGGAACAGGTTGGTCTCTAGGGAGAGGATAAAGGCATGTGCCAAGATAAGGATGTAACACACTTGACTGAAGAATTCTGTTCCATATGACTCCATGGCATAGTCTCAGAAGAAGATGATGTGCTTTAGAAGTGTTTCCTTGATATCAGCAGAATGTGTAGCAGGGAGACAATGGTCACAGCAAAATAGGGAAAATTGGAGATTTTTTAGGACAGCATAGATTAGGTCTGTGAAGTGTTAAATTTTAAGATAGCAGTGATGAACATTTTTAAGTGACCCATTAGGAGATAAGAAGAGAGAGAGAGTGTATGTGTGTAGGGAGGGAGGGAAAGGGGGAAGAAAAGTGAGATGAGAGCAATAGACATTCAGAAGGAAGAAAACAAATTGAAACTGTGGGCCCATGAATTTTTTTACAATGTAACTTTCATAGAAGATTTATTCCTTTGTCCTTTATATAATGGTAAATTTAAGAGAAAAAATAACTATTCAAAAAGCCATGGTTAAATCATAGCTGTTTGATCTGACAAGTTAAATGAGAGAATTAAAAATGACTGTACGTTTCCAGGAATAATACCTTGAAACCTTGAATTTATATTGTGTTTTATACACTTAATGCCCTTTCTATTTTATCTCCAGAATAACCCCTGAGAAAGGATAGATGGGAAACTGAGCACAGTACCTGGCACTCTGTAAACGCTCAGTAAACATTGATGGCTCAGATGACAGCTATCATGCTGATGGGGAAGCCAGATTGGAATGGGTTTAAGAAATTAAACAGCTTAAAAGTTGGCACTTCATAGACCTTTGGGAGTCACTGAAGCCTAGTGTGTGGATATTATCAAGAAGTTTACCCTAAATGTGCATTGTGGTGGGGGATGGGTAAGATTGGTCAGGGATAGTGGAGTGAGGTGTGCTCACTTCCAGAAGTGGAACGATTCTCTCTTATTTGAGGTGCAGGTTTCATGGTTAGAACCTGCAGAGTGAAAAGAAGAGATTGATTAAATATGTTGCTTCCCACCACAGCCATCCACAATTTATCATTTCTAGCTACTGTGATTATTTTGCATTCAGCACAAAGATGGCAATCTGGCAGGTTTGTGAGCCTTGAGACTCCAACAGATTGGGGCTGAATTCTTGCTTGTTTGTCAAGGCAACAGAGCATGCTCCTGTCAGTCAATATGCCTTTTCGTGCCTTGTCGAAACCATTTCTACTCTATGCCAGTGTCAGTTGCATTTCCCAGATATGGCTCCAAAATATTGTAACAAAAGTTGCTATTTAATTTGAAGTTGTTTTGGCAGGTGAGCTCTGCTGTTGTAAATTGTGATTCTAAATCTGTGATTTACAGAGGAACAAGCCCTTGTTGAAATATGAATGCTATTTAACTTTGAAGAAAAATAAAAAGCTATGCAGTCAGTCATTTAATCAGTCTGATGACAATATTTTTGAGTACCTAGTAAGTATTAAAACTATAACTTGTGCTTTGGGGAAATACAGAAGAAAATTTCTGTTTTATGCCTTCATGGAATTCTCCACTGGGGAAGGCAGAATGTATCCACTTAATTAAAGAAAACTTCAATATTAACCAATTTTTGTAGGACAAGAAAAATAGTGAATACAAAATCCCACAATATGGTTCATTCTTGAAAAAAAAATATAACTAGGTTGATGAAGGCCAAGGACATTCTGTGATGATTAGAATTTAATTACTTAGTTTCCACATTATATGACCCAACTTATTCATTTTCCAAACACCAAGAGAAAATGAGTATAAATAAATACATCTTTCTCTTACAATTGGATAATATATCCAATTGTATATATTCCAAGTATTTACTTTTCTTAGGCACCAAAATTTATCTTTGACTAAATAAGTATGTGATTCCCGGGATGCCTGGCTGAATCTGCCAGTTGGCACAACAAGGCAGAGGATAGGTATAAGGCATACAGCATGGTCCCCTGTGTTGGCAGCAGTGAAGGTGTGTGGCAGCTCCCTAGTATATGGACGTTCCGAGGTCACAGAACATGACATGTGGATTACTTATGTCTGCATCATTGTCCTGTGATACAGGTTAGCGTGATAGCTCTTGAAAGCCCTCCATGCTGGGCATGCATATTGCTGGAATGAATTTTTAGTGTTGGATGGGAATGAAGACAAAGGAAAGGAAAGAAGGAAAAAGTACCTGTGTTTTTGTTCCTCTGAAAGGTTTTGCTAATAACCTCGGTGGAATAAATCTAAGAAGTGTGGGTGATATGTCTCAGCCCTGCTCACCATTCCACTTTCTTTTCCATAAACTTCTCTAACTTTCATACACTTACATCTTGGTTTTCCTGTCTTTCCTGTGTTCTAATACAACTCCTTCTTCTTCATTCATTTCTCTAGAGGAAACACTTGAGTGAATCGATAAATCTTCTGAGACTGCTTACTGAAATAGAGATTTGAAATGTGTGGTTACTGGGGGTGAGCTATCTCAAATGTCAACTTATACCAACAGATGGGAATTCTTGCCTGAGAGAGAGTAAATGCCTAGTTTTATCAGGCATATCAACCTTATTTGGCCCTAATTAAAATAAATACCAGAGTATATTCCACATCTAATATAATCAATAAATATCCTATGAAAACTAGACCTGTTTTAGGAATTCTTCAGTGAAGTGGGGCCATATGTATTTGTGTGCTATCAAGAATGTTGTAGTCTCTGGGCTGGGGTTGTAGCACGGTGGTAGAGCACCTTCCTAGCCCATGTGAGGCACTAGGTTCAATCCTCAGGACCTCATAAAAATAAATAAATAAATAAAATAAAGGTACTGTGTTCATCTTTACAACTAAAAATAATTTTTAAAGAAAATAATCTTACCCTAGGTGAATGTATGATTACACAAATGGTATGCCTGTACTTCATGTACAAACAGAGAAACAAGGTGTATTCCATTTGTTTATAAGAAAAATAAATCAAAAAAAAAAAAAAGAAAGAAAATAATCTTGCAGTATCCCAGTGGCTCAGGAGGCTGAGGCAAGAGGATCAGGAATTCAAATCCAGCCTCCACAACCTAGCAAGACCCTATATTTAAATAAAATATAAAAAAGGACTGGAAATTTGGCTCAGTGGTTAAGCACCCCTGGGTTCAGTACATAGTACCAAAAAAATAAAAATCTTACAGTTCATCTTCAATATTTCTTCTCTAATACTTATAAATATAATGTCTTATATTTATATGCACATTTCCATTTAGAAAGGGCCATCAGATACATACTTTCCTGTAGATTTTGATTCTTATTATGTCCCTGTGTAATGGGTGAGCTTACCATGATCATCTTTACATTGAAAATCAGGGGAATTCGTCTCAGAATACTGAAATGGTTTGATGGGTTACATTCAGTATCACATTCAAATATTGTTTACTGAATATCTACTGAGCAATTGCTATGTGGTGACAAGAGTATTACCTTTCAATTATTATTTATAACAACCCACTGGAATTGGTGGCATTACTTGCACCAAGCGGAGAAGTTTCAGAGCATGTATGCCACTGTTGAGAACTGCATAGCTCTTAAGAAGTAGAACTGAGATTTAAGCCAAGGTATTAAGAATCAAGTCCTCTGTACTTTATACCTATGATGATAGACATGTCACTCCAAGTTGCTACTATTCTTCATATTTGGGTTACTAAACCAATCTTTCAAATTCTGTCTTGATTATACTGATTACCATTGAAATTCAAAACTTTTTTTCATCATGCCAACCAGGCAGAAGGTATAGACATTGGCATGATAATTGGGTTAAAAACAATAAACACCATTTATTGGATGTGCTGATTGCTGTATGTATATTAATAAAGAGTATGACCATGCTTATGACGGATGATAGCTCTGAAGCCCCACCATTCCCCTTTATTCTTCTGCCTCACATTTGGGCAAGCTAAGTCTAAGTGCTACCTCTGCTTCCAGCAGAAAGAAGGTTCGAACTGCATGAGTTCTGGTTTATGCAAGAGAACCTGTACCTCAGTACCACTTCCTAATCGACCTAAGAAAAGTCAAAGCCAGTTGTCCTCTCAAACCATTTTTAGGCTTGTCTGGGACCTGCCCTTTGCATTCTAGAAAACTTCACCATGTGAATCATGAACCTTTTCATACCCACCTTGGTGTGTGTGTGTGTGTGTGTGGCATCTTCAGTCTTAATTTCTGAACCAAATTTGGGGTGGGAGGCTCATATCACCCTGGTGGAGTCCTCACACACATATCACTGCTCACAACTCATTCTGCAGCCAACCTCGAAGTTAGTGTTAACACATTTGACAGAGGAGAAGCCTGGAACACAAATGAAGAACTAACTACAGTGTGTGTGTGTGTGTGTGTGTGTGTGTGTGTGTGTCTGTAGGACCATAAAAGATGACTGGAAAGAAACCAGAAAGATTCGTTCTCACAAACCTAAAAAAATTTGTTTTTAGCCTTCACTGAGAACAGTGACTTGAAATATCAGATGACTAATGGTTGAGTTAGATGATGTTTTGTAAAGTTTTATAAGGCCCTTGGTAGGTGTACCAAAGACAGGTGTAATGAAAATTGATATTTCACATGTTTCTGCCTGTTTGTAATCAAATTGTGTCCTTAAGATATATAAAAGCTCACCCTCAAAACAGTTTCTACATATGTTCTCTAAGGACAGAAATTGGGAAATAAAACCCTGGCTGAATTTCCATTCCCTTTTGGCTTAGAGAAAGCTTAATTAAAATGTGTTACCTTCTGGAATCCCTCATTATCATTTTGGTGAGACAGGAATGGAATTTCTGGAGCTTTTCCTTCTTCATGGTTCCTGCTCTTTCCCTGAACTCAGGACCCAGTCAGAGCACTATACTGAGATTCTGCTGTCCCTGGACACTTGGGTGCCATTATCTGGCAGGAGCCTGCATAGATGACCAGAGCCCCAGACTTCAGAAGCCAGGAAGATTTAACCCATTCCAAAGATTTGTGCACTCAGAATATTTTGGTCATGTAGAACATGGAAGACGTTAGTAGACATTAGTAGACTTTAGTAGCAAAAGATAATTGTGAGAACTCCAAAATTCATGAAATGCTACTTACTTTTTAATCTTCCCATAGAAAATAAATCCTTAATGTTTTACTAAGTTTGCTGATCACAAATCATCTTTCTAATCTACAGTTTATTCTATCCACTACTATTAGAAGTTTCTTACTCTTAAAATGGAGCAGTATTTTCTAGTCAACAATTTCATTCCAAATTATTTTGGTGATGTAATTTCTTTATAATTATAAACATCATTTGACACAATCTTTTTTTCCTGACCTTTAAGACAACCAATCTCTAGTTTGTCTTTGTCTATGTTTATTCTATAAACTCACTTTCATCCAGTCTTCTTTCTTCATATATTCTTAGAATGTCCTGTGCAGAGGATTCTCTCTTGGACATGTGCCCTTGGTCACCAAAGAGAGACTCTTTGCAGGAGATTGTAATGGCTTGAGTAGGATCAATAAACAGGCCCGAGTTGTGTACAGTAGATGTCTGCCTACAGCTGATAAGAGGAGATGGAAGACAAACAAATAGAAAAGCTTAGTTGCTTGAATTCTACCTGAGAAATCTGACAATAGTAGCTTGAACTTCATGTGACTCAAATGTGAATCAAAAAAAGTCATACTAGTATGTTAAGTAGTCAAAATAACTCATTGTACGTTACATGCAGATGTCTACCTGTAGCGTATGCTGTTATTCAGGATCCCCCTGCACTTGCTGTAGGAGAACAGGTATACCCTGACTATAGAGGTAGTAAACTGAAGAGAGAAGTCCTGCCGAAGGGTTGGAAGAGAGAGAGCATAGCCTTGCAATAAGTCAAGAAAGCATGAATTCTGAATCTGCTGCTGGGGATGCCTGGAAAATTTAGAAGACAAAATTGACTCCTTTCCACCGTATTGGGATGATTGTTTTAAGGCCATGGAAATTTGAGTTTGTGAATAGTCTTAGACTTTTCCATCAAAAAAATTGTATGTTCCTTTTCATCATAAATACAGGTTGGGGAACTTCTGTTAATTTAGTCTCTTGCCCCTTTTCTTAATGTGAGTCTAAGTCAATGTTTATAGTTGAAATTAGGATATTTGGGTTCATTTTGTTACTTCTTATATAAACTTTGCATAACACTTCAGTAAGTCACTTAATTCCTCTGAACCACAATTTTCTCATCTTTAAAATGGACACAAAAGTGTTTCTCTCTCAGGATCAGTGTAAGAGTTGAATGAAGAGAGATAATGCTTTGACACTGTGAAATCTGTGCAAATGTTCATTGTTATGATTGTTCCTTAGTATTGATTCTTAGGGATGGAATCTACTTCCTATTTTGTGGCTAATCACTATCAATTAAATATACACTTCGTTTATTTGGTTTGATGGTAGTGAGAGTTATTGGAAGCGATGGTATTTGACAGTGTCATTTTTTTATGAAATGTAACTAAGCAACTAAACTTTTTCTTTCTCACTTCATTTTCTAAGGTATGTTAAAACAGGAACTAGAGTGGATCATAGGGACAAATGCCATTGGCTTAAGGAAAAGGCAAATCAATCCTAGGCAGTATACTTTAGCCTTAACCAGAGTGTACCATTTTTATAAAGTTGTGGCAGGATTAATTAAATCAAAGTCTAATGAGCTGGAAAAGACTGTGTACCCTGTGGACATAAATACTAAACATCTAGCCCCAAGCTATTTGTATTTAGAATGCCCTGAAGATCTCAAAATTAGCAAAAAATTGGTCAAGTTTTAAATGCATCATAGAGGTGCTTGGCTTTAAAAATGAGGATGAGTGTGGATGGGGCAGATAAGTGCTTGTAATATGTGTGTATTTGTGTTTTTTTTTTATTTATTAAAATATACTGGATATATGCTTCTAATATTCTGTTCTGAGAAAATAAGTGGATCATGCAGAAATTGAACTTATTTCTTTATTGAAAGAAAAAAGTTATTACAAAAAGTTCTATTATAAAAGTGTGTAAAATAATCGAGAAAAGATGTTATGGCACCAAAAAGTAGATGTTTGATCCTTAATTACAAACTGATCAGTCAAGAATATCTTGACCTGCGCAGTACTTGAATTAGGTCATTAGACTCCAAAATCAACCTTGAGAGGTCCCAAGTCTACATCTTCTTCTTTGTACTTTTCCTATGTAGAAGAATCTGGTGGGGGAAGATGAGTGAGACCAATCACGCAGTTTGGGACATAAATGGGGTCTACCTATTTCTTCAACTGTCTGTTAACACAGCATAAAGGAAAGGACAGACAAGAACTACTAATAGTACAGACCTTAATTGCCCTAAGTCTTTTTCCCCTATAAGGGAGATAAATTTTATAAGAATGATTTTTCCATAATTTGAAACTTGTGAGCGAGTTTTCTGTGTTTGTTAGGAAGCATTACAGAACTAGAATGCAAAAGAAATAGACCTAGAGGCAGGTGAGAGAAGCAGCATGGTGGTGCTATAAAAGGACAAGCACTGAGGCTTAAATCTGACTGCTCCATTTTCTAGCTGAGTGATCCTGAGCATGTTGCTCAGACTTAGCCTGAGCCTCAGCCTCACTTCTGGGCTCATCATGTGATTTTGCTGAGTAATTGTTATAGCTAACTAATACTTGACTTAAATATTCAGAACATATTCAACATTATTCATAAGTCTAAGACTAGGTCTTCCTTATGCAACTATAGCATCACAAATCAACTCCAACAATTACTGCAGAGAGGAAAAACATTCATCCATCACATGCTCTTTTGGAAAGAGAATGGACTACACAATAACTGCATGCACAACCTCCCAAAGTACTGATGTTTAGAATAAATTGTTCAAATCAAGGTGATGAATACATTGGCATAGCAGTTATTTTCTTCTTTCACATGAAAACAGCAACACCTAGCTTTAATTATTTTTTCAAACTGCTGTCCTAAAAGCCATTAATTCACCTGCCAGGGCAAGTCATGATCAAAAATTAGTTCACCCTTGATGCAGACATTTGTGGCACATGAGGCAGGTGTGCATAATGTGAAGTTTCAAACATGAAACCAACTTTGAGTCCTACCTTGAAACTGTGCCAGAAGGAATACCAAAACCGAACTGTTCTTTCCATTTGAAAACAGACTGGAGAGACCCTAATAAAATCTGGATCCATTTCTCCTGAAAAGGAGCACACCCCTATTCCTATATTTTCTCTCCTCTGTCTTTTCTCCCTTTCCCCATGGCAATGGTGCCTCACCAGAGCATCCAGGCTCTTGGAATTCAGAGTAAAAGTGGTGACTGCATAAAAAGGGCAATAAACATAAATGATACCTGTGGGTAATAGGTTTGAAATTGCTGTGTTCCTAGGTAACTGGATATAATTACAAGTACCCCGGATTCCATAGGGCTATGGTGCAATTATCACTCTAATTTCAAGAATAAAAGGGAAAGATTACAACAGTGTTGCTACAATTCAGTAATGTAACAGGAGAAAAGGGATCTTGCTAGAAAGATAGCAGCAGTTCTGCATATTTTTCTTGGTGCTCATTTCACATTGGGAGCCTGTGTATTTATAAGTCTAAAAGCACACAAATCTATGTGATTAAATCCCTATAAGTTACAATGCATCACCATTACAGTAAGGCTACTGCAGAGTTCCTTAGTAAGTTAAAAAAATAAAATAAAATAAAGAGGAGGACAGAAGTAATGAGTGATGTCACTGCATTGTAGCAGTGGGCCAGTTATCATATATTTTGGAAGTAATTAAAGAGGATACTTCCCAGCCTAATGAGTGATTCTGCCACAGTCTCGCAGCAGGGAGACCCCTGTGTGTTACTGTGCAATTCCATAGTATTTACTGGGGTAATGAGTGTTATTGCTGTGGTGTAACAGCAGGGTGCACTGCTCGCTGTGTTTCCCCCAGAGCTCAACCATAATTAGAAGGCAGAATGTGATTGTTGTTTTGCTAGACACCAATCATGATCCATTCCTATATTGTTCCATAGTAATTACCAAATGACATCGTGCAATTTCCCAGGGTATTTACTTTGGACAAACAAAGAAGATTTTTAAAAGTTAAATTAATTAATTTTTTTCCTGCCATTGAGGCTTAATGACATTGTTTCTAATTTGGTTATAGAATATATAATTGCAAAATTGTTATTGACTTGTAATCACTGACTCATCTATCATCTTTGCTGTTGTTTCCCCGGGGCCTTGGCAGTGGAGTTTTTGGAGCTTTACAACACAGACAGGAGAGAGGAGATGGCATAAAGAAGGGTAATAGACCTGTCTGTCACACATGATCATCCCTTACATTTTACTTCAACAATTGTATTTAAATATTCTACATCTATATAATCTTCCTTTGTTTCTAAGAATAGGGCCAGTATATCAATCAAAAGGACATATGATCAGCAGAACAGAGCCTCAAATGGGTCACTAGTTTTATTTCATATTACATAATGCAAGTACAAAACTATTCTGGTTTCAAATATTTTGATTTGCTGACTGTATCAATGACTGATATATCCCATGAATTCTGGTATTACTTAGGATTCCACTTCTGTCCTTTCTCTTGATTTTAACTTGGAAAAATGTGATCCATGTAAGTAATTTGGCTAGTGGAGAGGGGGTCTGAAACCCATGGTTCTGTGTGGCTCTACCCTGTTACAAGTTTCACTTGCTTGCATGTCTTCATGGTAAAGAGTATTGTAATGGAATCCAACTACCTTAGTCCACATCCTGCTTTACCTTGATGAGAATTGCAGACATGGTTCTTCCTGGCAGAGATGTTGAGCTTGATGGGTGGTATTTCTTGCAGAAACGTTCCTCCACATAACTTTTTTGTCTAGGTTGGCCACACAGCACATGTGGCCCTGCAAATCTTTTCCCAGCTAATGCTGGGTCCTTCATCATTTCACCATGGCATGCCCGTCCATCTTTGTGAGCACAATTTTTTATTAATCAGCGAAACGTTTGGGCCTTTGAAATTGAAATGGATTTCAGTCTTCTTTATATATTAATTATTGATAAATGGAGCCTAGGAGACAAGGAAGAAGCCTGGCATGATTAAAGACAGATAGTTTTTAATTTTATGTCTCTTGCAGTGACAGAGAAATTTAGTTTAATAGGAGTAATTTTTCAAAGGAGATGCAATCATGAAGGAGGATGTATAGAAAATGGGCAAAGCGTACTAAAAAGAAGAAGGAAAAAGAAAAAACCTTGCAGGAGACATAGGCTGCTTCTGTAAATTACCTAAACATTTCCTAGAAGACATTGTCAAGAGAGAGGGGAAAAGTCCCTTAGAAATTTTATCTGTGCTTTTGCTAGTAAGAACCATAACCCTAGAACTAGACCCACACCATATTATTTTCAAAAGGTTTACATTTTCAACTAAGACAATTTCCCATCTTGTACATTATTTTACAACCTCCTAAATTAAACGGTCTCAAACAGGCTTTATTAGGATAACGCCACAAATATCATATTAGAAGACCATGAACTACAGTTAAAAAAATAAAATAAAGTACCCAAAAAATAGGATTGCTGGTTTCCAGCCTAGTTCCATCATTTATTAGCTTGCTTTGGGGGACCACCTTCACTTTCCGTGATTTGAATTTCTTCAAGTAGAAAATGGTGATACTGTACCTTCTACCAGATCCCTAGGTAGTTTCTGAGGATTAAATTAAAAAAAAAAATTTTGCTGACAAGTTTCTATGACTCTTCTTCATTTAAAAAATCTTAGATCTTCTGATAAAAAAATAATTATAAAAATAGGTGAAGTCAGTGTGGGTCCATCAGTTCCCAAAGTAACTCATGCCGACATAATTCTTTTTCGTTCTCCAAATATGTGACTCATCTCATTCAACACTACAAATATATTTAAACCTAAGATGTCCCAGGGTTTGTTCAGGGATCTAGAGATTTTTAAAAACAGAGAAAGACACAGAATCTACCCCCCAAGGATTCCACAGATTTCATTCCCTGTTGGGGGATTTGCATTTTTATGGGCTACTATAAAATTGACAGGATGCCATCCACAAGTCCTCCACTGTGGCGTTTTGAAGAGTCAGCCAGGAAGGAAAAGCCTTGAGCTAGAGAACACAGAGAGAATGAACTAGAAAGAGGAGACATAGTATTGGCTTTTGTGTACAGTGTGAGAGCAGCACGGGGCCAAGACTCTGCTTCAAGGCTGCAGACTTCAAACGTGGCCATCCGATTGATAGGGATAAAAGAAAAAAAAATCTCTAGATACAGCTCTGGCTTGCCCATTTTAGTGGTTATCTCTAAACTGGCCTTCCATATTAATCGTCTTAAAACCCTTTCATTATATTCTTGTGCTGCTCAGAAACCTTCAACGGCTCTCACTGGCACCATTCTAAATCCATCTTTCCATTCTTTTGTCCTCCTTTCATCTTCTTTCCTTCTCCCATTCATTTTATGTTTGGATGGATATCATATCTCCTTGATAATACTGCAGCTTCCTTAAAGTGTAAAGCCTGTCTTACACAATTATTCCCCTGTAACTTGCCTAGACAATGGAATCAATAAATGTTTCTGACTTGATGGTAACCCTGTAATCGAGCAGTTGTATTTACGGTTTTATATTTCTTTTTAATTTTTGTGTGCATAAATATTTTCACACTGGATTACAATTAAAAATAATAATGTTAACTTGAATTTCTTATACACCTGAGAGAACTTTCAACATTAGGTTTTAATGGTTTGTTTGCTAACTGATCAATATTACCATGCAAGTTTTCCCAGCAAAAAAGTGATTTTTCTTAGTGATATCCACAGAAAGTGTCATTTTATGATTTTCTTTCCAAAGCTACGTCTTCACTTTTCTCTAGTAGCTTAACATATATTTGTACATACATGTACCCAAACACAGTCAGGAATATTGCTAGGGCTGTATTCTTGAAAAAAAAAAAAAATCACAGTCCTGGTATTGCTACTCTGGGCACCAAAATCTCTACTAGTATTGATAGAGTTGCACTTGGTCAAAGTATCTGTCTATAACACCTGAAAGTACATGTATTTCAACTAAGAAGTTTATCAGTACCGTAAATACAGGCATTCCTGACTTACAACAATGGGACCTATGATTTTTCAACTTTAGGATGGTGCAAAAGCAATATGCATTCAGTAGAAATCATACTTCAGCTTTTGGAGTTTGATCTTTTTCCAGCTTTTGCAATGCTAGGTAGTGACCAGCCACACGATCAGAAGGGTTTCACTGATACTCCACAGTGCTCTGTATTGCTGAGTTATGAAGTGCAATAGGTCAGGTATATCAATTGCACTTTCAACTTTAAATAGTTTCAACTTATGATGGGTTTATCAGTACACAACCCCATTGTCGGTCAAAGAGCATCCAGATAGTAGTTGGAAAAGAATAAACCTACACGTGCAATGAGAAGCACAGTTGTAATCAAACACAGTGGGTTCACCTTTACTGGGTGCAAACTCAATGAGCACAACCAGAAGATAAAAGAGTAAAGAAAGATTTATTGCTGGCAACAAGTAAGGAGAGTACTGGAATAATTTCCAAAGCAACATCTCTTCTTGAACAATGAAAGCAAGGAAATTTTATTGGAGGAGGTGTTTATATTTATATTATAAAGACGTCATCCCATGTAGAGGTGTGCACATTCCTAAGCATGTGCAGTTGGAGATCCTGCTTCTTCAAAAATTGCATAATCAAAACTGGCAAATGGGAATGACTCCTAGGTGGCAAATTTAACTTTATGATGAGATAATAATGAGCAAAATTTATTATGTCACCTAGAATAGGGGCTGGATGGCACTGGTTGGTTTAAGCCTATGCCTTGTGATTCTTCTCTAGAGGATCTTATCTGAAACACAGACAAATCATGTGTGTGTGTGTGTGTGTGTGTGTGTGTGTGTGCGCGTGTAAGCTTAGAAACATTAGCAGTTCGATAGTTATTTAAAGGGGCATCAGCCCCCTGCATAGAAGCATGGGTGGTTGCCCCTAAAAGTACGTGCCTAGTGACAAACAAAGGCAGTTTATCACACAGATAGTTTATGCATTCAACTAAATACAGAAAATGCTTAGGATTCATAAATAAAATGGGCACAAGATTAATTGCTTTTTTGGTCATTCTCAGTTCTTTGTATTATTTAGGTTTGCATATCTTTGATATGGACCAGCTTCTTTTGCCCTGCTATGTGTGCCAAGATAGGTTTGGGTCCTTGCTTTGAGTTCTTTTTACTATTTTTAGAAAATTCTAATTTTTTATCACTGTTTTGCCAAGGAAGTTTTGCTCTTTCCAATGAGCTCTGCATAATGCTGGCTGCCAGCCTCAGTTATTAGGCTAGACATGGCTGTGCTGTGCCCCAGCTCATTCTTTTTCTAATATGAGGATTCTGGATTCTAGCCAGTAGTATCTATGTTCTGCTTCCTCCCCTGACCCCCTTTAAGTTAGGTAGGGGTGGTTGGAATGAGAGCTGAAAATACATTTTACCATTTAACAGAGAGATACAGACCCACTTCAGTCACCCTACTGATTGACTTCCACCTGCAGATTTCTGTTTGTGGAAGACAGTGTATGGGTGGGGGTCAACTGAATTATAGCTTATGGTTGGGTGCATGAGGATTGAAAATTAGCTCTTTCTGAATTACCAAGGTAAGTCAATTTTTAAGGACTCTCAGACTTAGAAGATCAACAAAGCACTCCTCATTATACTGAACACTACCCCTGAAGCTGAATAAAGAAGCACAGACCCTAAAGAAACTGAAACACAGAGCTAGGGATATAAGGCATTTGGCTCATTGGTAGTTACAGGTTCAGTTTTAAAATGCAGATGAAAGATACCTCAGGTCCAACTGATACATTGTAAGCTAAACCATACTAAAAATTGTGAACTTTATCACCAACTAGCACATTAACCTATACATAATGCAACTTTTGAATGGAACCCAGTGAAAGATTGGATCTGACTCAGTAATTTTAAACACAATTGGCCTCTTTGATTCTTTAATTATCCTCACCAATTTCAAGATTAACCTGAACTTTAAATTATGTAGGCTTCCTCTTTTGGATTTGTGTTACAATTGTAGGCTTATTTAAATGTTAGATGGCAGGGTTATTTTTTTATTTTGCTTTGTTTTGTTTTTCTCTTTTCACTGAATAGAGATATTCGTTCCCAGTTATTATTGTCATAATGTCCCTGCCAAAAAATAATAATATTAGAGGCTGTGAGGGTCTCCAACCAGGCTATTGTGGAACCCCTGATGCAAGAGCTAGTTTGCCTGGCCAAAAATCATATCTGAACATAATTGGCTACAGTGACTAAAAAAGAGTGAGAAAGAAGAAAAGAAGCCAGCAGGTCTGATAGGAAGGTTGCAGGCGTTCATATCTGAATGGTCTCCAAATGTACCATTTTGCTTCTAATGACCCATGATTAGGAAGGGAACATAATTCAGGTTTTATCAAATGTTCAAATAAATGGCCTGACCACCCCTTCCTCTCAGCACCCCATTTTCTACCTTTATGATACAGAAGAAATGGAGCTTAAAGATTAAGAAAGGCAAACTTAGCAAAAAGCCAGATGTCTTTTTTTTTTCGTTTTTGGTCTTCTTTTTTCCACCCTTCTCTATTCGTAATTAACCTTTTGAATAGTCTCCATTGCAATGCTTATTAAACTACTCTTTTTTTTCCCCCATTTTTCAGTGTTCTTAAGTCAAATCTTGACTAAACATATTGAAAGAGAGAGAGAGAGAGAGAGATTGATTGAGTGAGTGAGCAAGTGATTTCTGGAAATCATGAAATTACCCAGGGCACATCACTATTGTGAGGGGAGATAAGATCTGAATGTGATAGATATGACCTCTGTGGACAGTTGCAATGTCACTTCAAGGTTTGACCATAGCACATTCTTTTGTTTTCTTCTTCACTACCTAAACTATCATTCCCTCCTCTATAGTCAAATATCCCATCTGTTCTTCCTATAATTAACCTTCTCCCTCTTGCATCTACTTCTTCCCACTAAGTTCTTCCAGGTCTGCACTCCCTGGTTTTCCAAATGCTATCTTTCCCTCACTCGTTCTTGTGCATTCCCTCCTATTTCATAACTCTCATAACTACTATATCAAGTTTATGTATCAATTTATTGACACGCCTCTATCCTGTTTTGTTTGCTATGTCCCTTGAGCTTGATTCATATTTCTGTCTCCAATCATTAATGTAATGCACTCATCTAGGAGGTCCTCAACAAACACTTGTTTAACTATGGAATCAAGATAACTTCAAACCCTGCTAGTATTATTGTCTTCTCACTGGTCAGGCACCCACATTTACTTACTTTCCAGATGATCTTCCACAACTCAGAGCTTCCAGGGTAGAGCAGGTGAACATGATGGGTGCTTATCAATGGGTGTGTTGTAAAGGGTCATTTGAATTTTATAGTCTAATAAATAATATCTGTTTAATAATTCTTATTATAATCTAATAAGAAGAATATTCCTATCCAAACTCTTGGTAAGTTGTGAAACGTTCCTTTGAATATTTGCTTTACCTTTTTGTCATATGATCTTGCCTTTTATAATTCATAGCTAATAAGTTTATTTAATTTAACTAATTAATTTATTTATTTTGGTACTGGGGTTTGAACCCATGGTTGCTCAACCACTGAGTCACATCCCCAGCCCTTTTTATTTTTTATTTTGAGACAGGGTCTTCCTAAGTTGCTTGGGGTCTGGCTAAGTTGCAGAGGTGGCTTTGAACTTGCAATCCTCCTGCCTCAGTTTCCTAAGCCTCTGGATTACAGTCATGCACCACTGCACCCAGCATAGCTACTAAGTTTAATGCATTTGTGCATAATTTAAGAAAAATCATTGACAAATGTAATAAAAGAAAGTTATGATATAGCATATTGTTATCAGTTATTACAACCGCAGTTTCTCTGCCCCATGAGTATGTGACAATGCATGTGTGGGTATGTGTATATGGTATATATTCAGGTTTGCCAGGCTATTTTGGGTCTTGCAGCTTTGGATACCTAGAAAAATTTCAGGTCTTGGAGCTTGCATTAGTTGGTTTTGCATTGCTATAACAATACACCTGAGATAATCAACTTTGAAGGGACCAGAGTTTATTTTGGCTCACAGTTTTGGAGCTTTCAGTCCATGGTCAGTTGGTCACACACATTGCTTTTGGGCCTGTGGTGAGGCCATACATGATAGTGAGAGCATATGGTGAAAGAAGGTGCTTACCTCATATCAGAACCCTTTATAATATCTCCTTCAAGGACACACACCCTCATCAATGACTTAACTTCCTTTCACTAGGTGCCACCTCCTAAATATTCTTCCATCTCTCAAGAGTGCACAGGTTAGTTACTACACCTTCAAAACATGGGCTTTTGAGGTATATTCAAGATCTAAACTATTAGAGCAAGAGATTAAAATGGATTTTTTGTTATATAAAAAAAAATTGTCCCATGAAAACTTATCAGTCTCATGACTGGACAATGCACTTACTTTTGTTAAGACTTCCTTTAACTCCCCAAAGGAGGCTGATGAAACTGACTTTACGATGTTGTGGGGATGGTGATGAGGTAAGGGCATCACAAGTACTCTATAAATTCACATCAATACAATATCAGTTATGGGGTCAATAAGAGAATTTCTACACTGAGGTATGAAAACATCCTCATTGTGAAGCACTCACATGTTCTGAGGAAAGAGTAAGTACAGAAACTAAATATTTAGTAGACAAGTATGTTGCATCTGACAGTATGTGACAATGAGACAAATCCATAAGTGTATAGATGAAGCACTTTTTCTGGGACATTAAGAAATTTTTTGCTGAATTTTCAAGTAATTCTACATAAAGTTAATCTACATATAAACTTCCAGTTTGGAGTTCCAGGTTTTTGTTTTAATTCTTGACTGTGCTGAATATTAGTGCATCCCGCCCTAGTTACTGATGACTGCTTAAGTGCTAATTGATGGTAGCTGTGTCTGAGCACTCCAGTGCCTTTTAAGACTCTTTCTTAATGGTAATTTCCTGAAATCCTTATTTCTTTAGCAATGTGTGGGAAATGCACAGTCAGGTCCTTTAAATGAGAGGGTTGCAATGCATGCCACTTAGTTACTGATTTCTGACTGCTGATTGCATAGAGATGGAGCAAATCCAGATAGATGTCACCATATTCCAAAGTAAGGAACCCCAGGCTTTGGACATGAAAAAAAGAAGATGAAATTGACAATACTCTTACATCTTTATTCTGTTTGTAGTTACTGCTTTTTCCCATATCAAATTACAATTAGTAAATAATTTGTGTTTTATCCCATTGGAGAGGAAAAAAGAACCCAAGTTTTTTTTCCCTATAGATGACTGTATTACAATTATTTTCTGTTCTGTGATGTTATATGTTTTTCTTCCTTTTCTTTGAATATCTGGCATTGATAACTCTGACTATCTCATTTTATATATAGTTTGGAGTCATTTAGATTACACTCACCATTGCCTTGATGGAGTTAAGAATTTGGTGTTATTGAAAAAATTTAAAGCTCAGATAACCTGTGGGAGTAGAAACAAAATTAAGGCCAACTACTTTTAACTCTGTATGGTTTTTGTCACAGATATTCTCCTGAAGAGATGATTATGAATCAATTGATCTGTCTACAGGTAGAACAGAAATTTCTAGACATGTGTTTTTGCATTTGAAATTAATAATTTTGCATGACTGAAGATTTTGTTTTGATTATTTGTCAATAATGGAGTTCTGGGTCAGAGGCATGGTTCTAAAGGTTCCAACAAATCAGATGTAGCCCCAAAAGTCAAATATAAAAGGTAATGAGTAAGAGCAGCAAAGGGAAATTTAATCAATATGGCTGTACTAGAAAGGCAAAGGGAGATCCAGTATTTCATCCCTGTCTTCAGGGTGCTGACAGGAGTTGCAGCTTTAAATAGAGGAAGAATTTGGACAGGGGCAAGAGGTCTGCATCTCTGAATCACTAAGAAACCTTGGTCAAGTTGTGATCTGGTTTGTCATTCTCCCAGTTATGGTTTTGCGAGGTAGCTTCAGAGAAATTCTTATCACTTGAGTGGGGCAATTTCTTCTTGTTATTCAAGATGTTTGTCTATGGGAACTTCGGTCCTGGAAGGGCCCAATTTAGTTCCCATGAGATGATTCCTTCTGCTTGGGTGGGCAACCTCATCTCTGGGTGATATGCTTGTCTTCCTCTGTTCCTGAAGGTGTAGGGTAATGGCTAAAGTCTTCTGGGCTCTAGGGGCTTGATTCTGTAAAAGCTGGCAATCCAAGTTCCTGCACATTTTGTTTTAGTCTCAAGGGGATGAGATGGGTTATGTAAATTCAGAGCCAATACAGGTTATATAATTATTGTTAGACCAACATTCCTTAAATGATTACTATGCCTACATGAAAAGCTAAGCAGGAATCGGAAGACAAATACAAAATAAAGGCAGAGATACCAAGCTTTATCTTGCTTTTACTTACCATTTAGCATCTGCAGGACTAAGAGTCATTGCGTTTAGCAAAGGCAATTTGTCTAAGACCTGTAATAATACTAGATCAAAGAAATAATTTATTCATTCATTTTTTATATATACACATATTCATACACATGTATGCCCATTATATATAAGAGACTGTGCTAGATACCATAGATATTAGAAAGATGAATTAGATATGGTCCCTTTCCTCCCAGTTATAATTTAGTAGTTTCTTGCATGATCTGCATAAATGGGATTGCTAGGGTCATGAAGTGGGTAATGTAATAGCAAAATAGTAATGTGGAAAGAGCAGAAGGCAGAGGTCAGAACCATAGGAGGCCATCCACCTTTCAAATGCAAAATGAAGGGGAAAAGTCACTCAGAGAGACAGATAAAAATTGGCTGAAATGACAGAAAGGAGATCAAAAGCATTACAGTGTCAAAAATGTGATAAGAAGAGATGTTCATGAAAGAAATGGAAATAAAGTTTCACAGTGGCCACAGAGAATCAAGACTGAGCAAAGGCCATTGCATTTGACAAGTAGGAAGATGCAAGGATCTTGAGAAAAGTGGGTTTTTTTTTGTTTTTTTTTTTTAAATAGATCCTGAGAATGTAGCTGAGCTATATGGGGTTGAAGAGAGTATTTGGTGGGGAAATAAATATGGTAGGTAGATTCTGTTGGAAGGCTGGTGCTAAGGCAAAAACTACAGAAGCAGCAGGAGTCATATGACCGTAAGGGGATGTGCATGCTTTCCTGCATAGTGTGGCATAGTAGGTAGCATGATGATTGGTAGCTACAAGTTGTGAGAGGAATGTGCAGAGGGTGATAGAGGAAAAAAGACAGGAGGGAGAGGAGGGAGGGATGATGCAAAGGATAATGAAGTAATTGATGGAAACAGCCTGGAAGAAATGGAGGGATGTGGACTGATGTTATAGATATTTACATGTATATTTTTGGTATTAGCTTTAGTATTATACAATAAGTTCTTTTCCTTTGAGAAAGAAAAGTGGGAAAAGACAGCGATATTTGATGACATCTCAGTGCAACCAGTGCATGTTATCCTGGAGCTCCTCAGATAGCAGGCAGGTTTGACTGCTACCTTCAGCCCCATGATCTGGTTTGAGGAACGCATACAGTGTTTGAAATGCCTGTGGTGTGAATCACAATGGGAAAGCAACATGGGTAAAGTCAATGTGTTTGAGTAAATGTTCTAAGGATGCAGCTGAAGTTCAGAGTAGGAATTTATCAAGTAGTGCACCTTCATGCATTTCTCTAAAAACAAGGGGTAACCAAGAGTTGTCTGTATGCAGTGCTAGGAGGATATAGTAAATCTAGATTTCTCAAGTCTTAGGAAGTGTTCTGAGAACCTACAGTATTCCAGACACTGCATCAGGCTCAGACCAAACTACTTCCTTATGGCGGCCACATCAGATAACATTAATGTGCTTGATGAATGAAAAACTTAACCTAGAGTGTGTCGTGAGCAGTGAGTAAGAGAGGAATCAAGTTTGGTTCCAACAAGTGGACTGGACACTCAACTTAACATTCCTAATAATAGCAAGTCACAAATACATTGAAGATTCACTCCCTTATTCACCTAGAGTTCAATCCTCAAGGACTTACTCAATGCAATGTCTCTTAGCCAAGAAGTCAGTCAACAAGACCGAGGGGATTTTTCTCAGTCGTAGCCTCTCTCAGTTCCCCGGATGTCTTTGGATGTCCTTGGGTGTCTGATAAGCCGGAGGTTGGGTGGCAGTCGTCGTCGTGGGAGAGGTGGTCAGTCATCTGGCCTGGGTGACAACGGTCGATCAGCAATCAGCGACAGTGTGGACAGCAGCCAGGGCAGTCAAGAGAGAGAGCAACGTGAAGTCCTCTGGTCACAGTGCTGCTGACAGTTTGCTCCAAAAGTCCAGGGGTTTAAGTAGTGATTGTCAGCCCAGTCATGCTCTGGTTTTCATTGATAAAGACCAGAACATGACTATACTAGAAGCCACCACTCAAATCATGGATAAAGGTTCATATTGGCATTGTTCAGGAGTGTCATCCTGGCACACAGCAAGTTTGTCACCAGCCGCCTTTTATGATTTTAGTTTTACAAGTCCAGGCAAATACCAAATACAGCTTATTATTACTACATAACACACAACTGTAGCAATTCCGATTATTTCCTTGTCTCATTACAGAGGGGTAAAGTAACCTACCCAGAACATTCAACAAGTAGATAACAGAGGTAAGAATGGCAAAGTTGTTAAGATCTTCAACTCAGGAGCCTTATTGCCTGGGGTTGAATCTAGTTCAGCTGTATAAATTTAGGCAGTTTCTTAATTTCTCTGAGTCTTAGTTTCTGTATCTATAGAATGAAATCAGTGATACACTTGGTCTGCTTTACATGAGATTCAATGTGTTAAATATATGTAGTAAATCACTCACGACTGTAGTCAGCATATTTGAAGTCCCTAATGTTAACTACTAATACTATCAGGAAACATCATTTCTGATTTTCTGAGGCTTTTTTCCCTACTTACACACAATTTCCCAAGATATGCCCTATAAACCATGTATTACATAAAACATCAGGTGAAAAAGGACACCATTGCCACAAAAACTTGGGAAATAAAAGTTAGAACCAATTCATCTATATTTATATCATGAAGAACTTAGAAATCATATTAGTCTAATTTATCCTGGACTTCTAATATGGGAACATAACAACAACAGCAACAACAACAAACCCACATTATTTAGCTAAACTTTATACAGAAGTTGCTTCTTCCTCAAAATACTTACTCACATTTTAAGAATTGTAATTTGTTCTATGGAACATTCTTGCAAAAAAATTTGTTCAGCAAGTTAGCTACTAGAGGTAGAATCTTTAAAAAGCTGTCTCCATGCCTGACACAACAATGAGTTTGTAGGGAATCAAACACAGAAGACTGCGAATTGTCGGTTAGAGGAAGTCGGTCCTTTGTGAGGGTGTAACAGTGGTCCACTTCACTTTTTGAATATAGCTCTGAGGCTTATTTTTAAAAGGGCCATGTTTTTCTTTTCCCCTCCTTTCTTTCCCCGTCCCTAACCTGGGGGCAGGGAACAAGATTACCCTGAATTATCTGTGCTCCCTGGGAAAGAGATATCTGCCAGAAGATCTAGGAAGTGAATATCTCCCAAATTAACAAGTGAATGTTAACACACCATCAGGGCCCCCTGAGATTTCCTGTCAGGGCACACCTGGAATATAGCCTTTGAAGAGCTCCTTTAAAAACCCCCTGTTCCTCCTGATGGGCAGATCACAGCCTCTGGGACAGGAGTTCCCTGCACTTCTCCTTTGCTAGAAAAGCAATAAAACTTCTTTTTCCTTTTTCTCAAAACCATGTCCTTGTTATTGAATTGGCATCAGGGACAAGGACCGATTCAGTTATAAGGGCAGAGAGCAGAGTCAAGAGATAGCGAAGTGCAGGATGGAAAAAGGAGGTATTAAGGTGGGAAAAGAGGTAAAATTGCAGTATCTGGACTTTGGAGGTGGACCCATTATTTATGTTAACAAGACCCACCATGTGAGATATTTGTGTTTCTCAATTCTTTTACTTAAGCAACTGATTTCTTATTCTTAGATTCTAGCTTTATATTTTTGAATAAGGAAATATATTTGGAAGCACTTGTTGTTAAGAGTGAAAGAGAATTGTTTTTTCCATGGTTCTAGACAAGGTAAAATGAAGACATTGGTTGTTATGTGGAGAGTTTTAGAGTTTAGACATTCAAAATAAAGTCTTCTTAATTCTCTGAGGTAATTTTAGCAAGTAAGGTAGAAGATGACAATGAAAGGAGTTAGCTTATTTTTATGGTTAAATCTACTATAAACAAAAAGGCATGAGAAGCCAGAGACAAACAGGACAACTTTATTAGAGACTTAATTTTCAACAATTATACCTACTCTATAAATTTTAGCAACATCTGAGATCTCCAGCTTTATCTATTTTGGCAGATTTGCTTATTGACCGAATTTATCAATATATTTAGTAGGAAAGTATATAATCAAGCAGTCACAAAGTCTTCAACAGCTAAAGGGTTTTGAAAAAGATACTGATCAAAGTATACCAAAAGTGAAAGATGTTTCTTCCATTCTGCCAATATCCCTTTATTTTTTCCTTCCAATAATCTACTCATCTTACACCAACTTCAGGTCAAGCACTAAACTAGACACCAAAGATCCAAAAAATGTATAAGATGCTGCTTCTGCATTTAAGCATGTCAAAATCCAATGGTAAATAAATTGGATTCAATTCTCTCCACACTTATGAATGCTTTCTATGCATTAGGCAATGTTCTAGGAGTCTGAGATGTTATTATTAGTATTTATTATGAAATGAAATTTAGGGGGTTGGGGCAGGAACTCAGTGGCAGAGCACTTGATTAGAATGTGTGAGGCCCTGGATTGTAGCGCCTTCCATCCCCCTAGAAGATTAAAATTGAGAAATCCAATGTTAACAAAGAACAAAGAACAAATGTCTAAATTAACTTTGGAAAATCAGAAAACTTGGCTTCTGAGTTTTAAAAAGGTTTTAAGTAAAACATACAGACATAAATAGCAAGATGTATTTTGGGAATTGCAGGTAGAAATAAAGGGCAGGATTGATAGGAACTGACAGATGAAGGTAAATGCCTGGGAGTGGAAGGGGCATCATAGTTGAGATGTTTTGGGATCTGGCCATAGTGTTGTGTCTTTAGGGAAAAGAGTAAAAATTGAATTCAAAATAAATCAAAGGGTGCAGAAAAGATGAAGGAAAAGGGGGACACAGAGAATTTTTTAAAAAGACAAAAAGACCTGTCTGCTGGAAAAGGAAGGTTATGTAGAGTGTGTAAATTAACCTGTGTGGAATGGAGGACCTAAATCAGATGGGAAGATGGATGTATTTAAGGGTCATAGACCAGGACAGAGGCAGGCCTTGAAATCCACAGAGAAGAGATTTCGGTTCACCAAGTGGATGACAAGGAACCATTAGTGGCATAACAAGAGGTAAGATGGCCCTGAAGTGGTACACTCTGGAAATTGAGTTTCTTCCATCTGGCCACGCATAGGCTGTATGAGGCACAGCTTCAGGCAGTGGCCTAACTGGTGCCCAAGGAAGGGAGAGTTCCAGGATAATTCCAGTTATGTGCTTAGGTATTTTCCCAGGACAAGCCCAAATAAACCCCAGGGACTCATACTATTTTTTATAACATTCATATTGGCTGTATAAATTAGGGAATTAAGGACAGATAATGTGGCCACACTAGCAATGTGACATGTATGAGGGTGAGTATAAAATATATACTGATATATATATATATATGTATATATATATATATGTATATACTGATATAACCAAATATCTCCTTTGAACCTTAAAATGTTGAAGATAGCAATCATCAATGAGAAAATTTTCCCATCATAAAATTACCTGAAAAAAGGTATTTCTCCACTTTTCCAACAATTATTACCAAATCTTTTTAGCATAGACTTGAAAATAAACCTACCCCTACTGACCTAACATAAAATAACTATTTATTTACTCTAAATGTACAGAGATAAATATCTGATATTATGTGCTTTTAATATAATAAGAAATGGTAGGATGATCCTTATCACTTCCTATCTCCCAAAATAAATTTGTGAATCAATCAATAAATAAAGTTTTAAAAGTATGTTTTTCCCCCACAAATCTGAGATATCACTCAAATAACCATCACTCTAAGTCACATAATAATAAACTTTATTTTAATGAATTTAAAAGGAAATACCTACCCATGGCTCTGAGTTAGGCTTCTGCTTATAATCTAGTCATTTCCCAGCAGGTGAAGTGCTTGTTAACCAGCAGAAAAATTGCATGATGTTGTCAGTAACACAATGGACTTTCAGCATTTTAGAATGAAAAAAAAAAAGTAGTGTTGGTGGTTAACAATCTCATAGGGAGATAATTATGGGAATAGATCTGGTGTTAGGCACCTTCTAGTTCTTAACCAGAAGTAACCTGGAATAATGGGACCTAGTATTGGGTATTGTGCATGGACTCTAGTAAAACCACAGAGGTTTCTGTAGTCAATCCCTAAAAGGATACTGGGACATTTGAAGACTTTCCAACAGATTGACTATAAAAAGTCAGATGACATACTTTGACCTACCAAAAAAAAAAAAAAAGGAGGAATATTTGTTGAAATTTGTGTAGTAGATCAAAAAAGGCATGCTGAAGAACACATGTAAACATTCTTAAAATTTATTTATTGTTTTGCAGTGCTGAGGATTGAACCCAGGGCCTTGCACATGCAAGGCAGGCACTCTTTAAAATTTAATATCATAAAGAAACATACAGGATTAAAAGAAAGATACTGTGTCCGTGTGTCTTCCATGAAACTACACATTCACAGTTAGTTGCTATTCTAGTCCTGCTACCTATTCATGTATGTAAGGCATTTTGCTGTGTTCTGGGCTTCAATTATAAATTAGCAATGCATATTTTTCCTGGGATTCAAAAATTATGTTTGGAGATTTAGTTCTTATTTTAAGACTCACTCAACTTTAGCACAGGAAATGTAGTTGCTTAAGGGGGAGGTGTTTTAACTGTTTGTGCCAGTTACTATGTTAATATGAAACGATGTGAGAGGTGTGCAACTGTATACATGTTCAGCAGCCAGAAATTTTTTCCAGTTTAAAGAAACAAGGAAAAAGTGGTCTATAAGTTTTCTGCCTGCCTTTCTGATTCCTCCTTTACTACTCTGCTCAATAGAAGAGAATGAGATAATTTCCTCTAAATGGAGAGAAAGGAAAAGAACACAGGATTAAAAGAAAAAAAAATTAACAACTTTATTTTATTTTATTGATTTATATGCGGTGCTGAGTATTGATTGAATCCAGGGCCTCACACATGCCAGACGAGCACTCTACCACTGACCCACAACCCCAGTCCACCACAGGAATTTGATATAAACATAAAACCTAAAATTTTCATAGGTTATCTCAACCTTGCTGCACAAGATAAAACAAGATCAGCAGCAACTGTGTAGTTGGCTAGGAAATCCCATACATACTTTAAGTAGTAAAACTTCCATTAGCTGGCCTTCCAGCACATAATGTCTTCAGAAATGAGACTCAGCTCTTTCTTCCTTTTGCTTCTTTCATCTGCTCTGAGGGACCAGGGCATCTTGTCAGCCTGCCCATGGGTTGGTACTGGTCCAGCCTATTCAGTGTAAGAGGCTACAGACACTTGATTTACAGGCAAATGAGAACTTCTGGAATGATCATTCCAAGCTTGCAGGAACCTTATTTCTTTCACTGCCATCTGCATACTAGCTGTTTTTAAAGCATTTGGTAATATTTATGACTAATGCTCCATACACCAGTATTTTAAGATTTATAGAATACATGAAGATGCTTGTATTCTTATTTTCTCAGGGACTAAGAGATAACTTTATAAAATTATTAACATTGCAAACTCCATATCTTTTTAAAACTATTTTGTGCCCTATATAAAAAAATCAATATGGGACAAAACTATGTAAAATATCAACAAAATGAATTCTACCAGGAATTTCTGAGAGTCATAAGCAACACAATTCATTTAAACCTAGAATTTTTTTCTTGTAATGATGATTGAACCCAGTGGTGCTCTATCACAGAGCTGCATCCCCAGCCCTTTTTTATTATTTATTTATTTATTTTAAATTTTGAGACAAGTTCTCCCTAAGTTGCTCAGACTGGCCTCAAATTTGTAGTTCTCCTGCTTCAGGTACTTGAGTCAGTAGGATTACCAGAGGTACACCGATATACCCACCCTAAAACTGGAATTTTTTTTAAGAATCCAGAATCTATATAGAATTGCATTATTGAAGGCATTGAGGAGACTTATTTTCTATCTTTATCCTCTTTTTTTAGTAGGAGAAAAATTTATTTGGGTTCATGGTTTCAGAGATTCTGTCTGTGTTTGGTCAACTTCATTGCTCTGGGCCCAGGTGAAGTGGCATGTCATGGTGGAAGGACATAGCAGAGGAAAGCAGCCCAGGACATGACAGAAGAACTCCAAGAGACTATATTTATCGATATGAATTATATTTTTTCCACAAAATAGTAATAGTAGGAGCTGAATGTTAATTTTTCTCCTTTCTCCTTTACTGGCTTACTCCTATCAAGATGTTCTGGGCTCGTCTTACAATGTATTTAAAAATGTGTCTTCACTCTTATCCTTTCACATTTATTAATTTCCTATTTTTCTCTTTTTTTCTTTCAGGTAAGTCCTGCTACTTTATAATGCCCACTAGGAAAATGGTAAGTCTCCCCCCCCCAAAAAAAAAAAAAAAAAAAAAAAAGGTAAGTCTCTCCTGTATTATCACTTTATTGTCCAGGGTGTAAAGAGATAATGATGCTTATTTTTAAACTACATTTTCTATCAGCTAATGTTTTGGATTTTATTCATTCACATTGGAAGACACTTGTTCATGAGTTGTGGCTATTTTATATTTGACACTTTGCTGGATCCTTGCTACTTAGAGTTTTCAGAATGTCATTCCTAAGGCATCATGAGAGTCACCTGGTGTATATTTTAGAGAGAGAATGTTCAGCTTCCTATAGACATTGAACTTTTGGTCAGAGAATTCAGATGGTGTATGATTGGTTTGGAGAGTTAAAGAAGTCTCCATTTTTAAGCATTAGATTTTAGAATCCTGCAGGTAATATTCCAGTGATGTTAAATGATAAAACCTTTCAAAATAAAAATCTATGCCCAAACTGTCAAAATATGTGAAAACTGACAGTGAAAATGAGAAACGAAAGTTCGCATTTGTTTTGTTTAGTGCTTCAGAAGGAAGGATATTGACACTGCAGTCTTCATCTGCTGGAATTAGTTTCATGGTCCATTAAAAGAAGCACAAATTTAGCTGTGTGTGCTGCAGTCCTTCACATTCATAGATGACACAAGTTGCCAGGAATTTTGATTCATTTTCTTTTAAGATGAGAGTGTGTAAAACAAACTGAAATTATGACTTGGTGTTGTCAACTATTTTGTGTCCTTAGTTTCTCTCCTGTGTTGTACCTAATTATCTTTATACCAGAATCACATTCTCTGGTGTTTCAGGAGGCCATTTCAAAAACTTATGAGGTTGAGCATTCCTTTGTTATTTGTCATCAAAACAAATAACAACATATGAAAGGACATTTAGTTGAGAATACAAGAAACTGAATAAGAGCTTTTGGTTCTCAATCTTTTAGTTGGAATCCTGTTTTTTTTTTTTTTTTTTTAAGAGCTTTAATAAAGCTTTATATTTGGATGCTAGGTGATAGCATTTCTATTACAAGTGATTGTACCTTAAATCACATATATTTGTAATATATAATAGTTTTCAATTATAGAAAATCACCAGATGATGTGTGGACTCCCCTAAATGAAACTCTGTAAAATTAACTATGAGTTTGAAAATCAAGAATTCACTGAAATATGCACTCTGCTGTTTAAGTCTCTTGAATTTTTTAATAGTGTCTGAATTACAACTATCACAAAATCATCTCTTTTTCCCATATATTTTTCATCCAGTAACATTTAGACCTCATTCTGCTGTGAGAAGGAGAAAATACAGTAAAACTGGTGCAAGCAGTATGGGAATTTAGTTACATAACTAAAAAATCTGGGAATAGATGTGGCCTTAGGTATAGCATCAGGCAAAGACTCAAAGAATCTCATCACAAACTGGTTACTTCATCTCAAACTCAAAAGTGTTGCTTCGGGTTTGGACTCTTGATTTCCATAAATTCAGTCTTAAATCCCACGGAAAAAACAAAATGAGGATGACTTTGATGGCAGTCCCAAGAGGAGGCTAATTGCAACTCATTTGCATTTAAATCACCTGTAAGGAAACATCGAACTGATTTACTCAAGTCTAAGTCAAGGGCTTTACCCCTGACACCAGGCAGTAGGTGAAGTTCAACTAAACTCAGGGGTAAAAATTAAAGAGATGAGTCTCCAAATAACTGGCACTTAAACTACAATATATGGATGCTGAGAAGCCAAGAAATAAATTAATGAATATCTACATACAGAGAGACACACACACCCACATGCATTCCCAGTTTTTCTTTTGTTTTTTTTTCTCCTTTAAAAAAAAATTCCCATTTCCCTCCTCGGAATATTGTAATGAACTTGGCCAGATCTGCCCCATCAAGACAGGCCACCAACAAGGCCCTGAAGCAAAATAAGTTTACCCTTCCAAGAAGAGGTTAAGCGGGTCTTTGGCAAATGGTGGCATTTCTTCTATTGAATCCACGATACCGGTGGCCCATGACTAGAACACTTAGAGAAAAACATCATATTATAATCTTTTTTACTTCTTTCTCCTTTTTTCAATGTTTCATGTATTCGGTAAGTATAATGAAAGAACAGTGCTGAGACTTGTATTTCTGATGTCATTCTTCTTTTAAAGGTAAAATGATTAAATATAAAAACGTTGTTTATGGAGATGGGGCAGCAAAAGATAATTTATTTTATTGATAAAACGAATTTAAAAGAATAGACTTCTTCAGAACACAGAGCAGTTACTAACCTATGAATTTTCTGTTTCAATTTCCTTAAGTAATTACACTTGTTTTCCCCTACTCACCTTAACAGTCTGTATCCAGGAGCTCTAAGCTGATGGAAATCATTCTTCCAAAGGGAAGAAAAAAATTTAACATTTTGTCTTTTGGAATCCTGGGAAATTTACAGAATGTGTCTAGTACCCTCTGAAGTTGTGCAGCTTAAATAGCTTAGAGCCAATAGTCAGGGTGCCCAGGAGACAGAAAAAGAAAGTCAGTCAGTCAGTCAGAGGGACCACAAAACAGGTAGTTGCTTCTTCTAATATGCCAGGAAATTCTTTTAATATGCCGAGGGAATTAAAACTGTGAACAAATCCTTGAAGACCTTACATAGACCTCTTTGGAGAGAAGTAACTTCCAGATTCTTGAAGGCTCATTGGGTGAAATTAGACTTTTCTAATTTCATCTTTGAATATCATTACCCAAGATGAAGCAAAGCTGCACAGTTCAGTGAAAGGCCTAAATAGTCAAGGATTTCGGAGACAATTAACTGCTCTAGATCTAGATTAGTCAATTTATGTTCCTTTTCTTTTCTTTTGTAAAAAAGTCAGTGTTTCTTTGGAAAATTATACCAAGAGTAATAATGTAAACATTAGGTTAATGAGGTTAAAATTGATTTACTACATTAATATTTTCCCTATAAGGTATAAATAATGTACTCTTTAAAAAGGAAGATAATGTTGCAAAATAAAAAATATGTTTCATAGTCTCTCATTAAATATAGGATTCTTCATATAGATCAGCAAAAATATTTTGCTTGAAAACTATTCATTCTTCCTTTCCCTAAAGCAAATTTAACCATATTCTGTACATACTTATTGTTCTTGATTGGTGAATAAACAGATATGTCAATGGCTTTTTTGAAAGACATATTTTCTTACATAAACCCAAGATAAAATATGAGCAATTTTGAAAATATGAATAATATATTTTTGTACATATTTTCTAATTATAAGCAAAATATATTCAAATGGTGAGATTCAGCAAGTTATTTTTGGAAAAAATCACTAATTGTGGGGGAATATAGTAACACAGAATAGCTATAAACAGCTAATACAAAGCAGCTAACAAAAATCAGAGACCTAAAGCCTATGAGATTCAGGTTTCCTCCTTGTAAAGCATGTATTGGTCGCAGCACATAACCCTTTCAAGGGATTGTTTAACCCACTTGGAGTTTCTAGAGCCCTTTACAGGAGATGGTAGAAATGCTACAGTGTTTATGATGTTCTTTAGAAAGCAACAGAATTTCCTGAGAGACAGACTTGAGTTCAATCTGTATCTTCTCCAGGAGCCCTTTGAAGGCCACTGGCATATGATCAAATTGGATGTTTAAAAATCCATAGCTTGCACTTCTGGTTATAACTCCAACACATAAGGAGCTCAGAAAGCACCAATTCTATCTTTATAAAAAGAAAAGCTGGACAAACTGAAAATCAATACTGTTTCTTGGACTGATCAGAAAATTGAGGTTGTAGCAAGGTAAATCTTTACTCCAAAATCTGGAGAGACAGGTAAATCCAGAGAGTCACACTGAGACCACTTTACCTAAAGCAGAAACACAGAAACCACTGGAGTTATAAACAACGAGGAACAATTAAAAAGTAATTTTGACAAATTGTTAGGGACTAATTGTGAATTCCTGTCAGATACAGAAACTCCTGGAAGCTGTTGTCTTAGGAGGACTCTCCTCTTTCACAGGATTTGCCTCTGGGAAACCACGAGATTCTCACTGGGAAAAATCAAGGAAAATTCCCATGTGACTGGAGGGAAGCAGATGGGGTATTAGGGGCAAGGAGAGTAATTCTTATGAAATAAACCCAAAACTTTCTCCATAATAATGACTTTGTTATGGGGCTCAACTTAAGAACAGACCGATTACCACTGAGTAGTCCAAATTTAAGAGTCTTTATTAAGTCGGCCGGCTGTCTCACAAAACGCCTCCAAAAAATGGCTCTTGGGAGAACGGCCCCAACCATAGGGTTGTAGGGGTTCTTATACCAAAAATCACATCAATTATAAGTGTATGTTGCTGATTCGAAATTATAAACTAACATCATGAGATCATCAACAGAGGGGGAATTGGGTCAAAACGATCCTGACCTAGGTACAAACTAAAGAATGGTTACTAAGATCCACACAATTATTGTTTAGGAGCAATAGGAATCAAAAGAGAGCAATTTTCCATTACATAAGAATTGTCATTTTGTATTGCTAACCATGTCATGTTAAGCAACAAATGATGGGCACAGAGGTGGGGTGTTCCCATGGGAGAAGCTAAGAAATTGTTGATGGGTACAGAAGCGGGTCGTTCCCATGGGAGAAGTTTATTTCCTACATAACATGGAGTCTCAGAGGAAAATGGAGTCTGTTTAGTCATTTCCTTTATATAGTCTGGCCTATAACATTCTCATGGAGCCAAATCTGTTAGCCCATCTCAGCTTCATCTACAGAGGTAAAGTCATTACCAGAGCCTTATTCTAAAGATGTTAGGGAGGAAAATTTATCTTATCCCCCACCCTCAATACTTTAGGTAATGTGTACAGGGGAGCTGTACAAGAACCAATGCTTATGAATACCATAGACTAGAAACAAAGGTCTATCAAAAGACCGAGATTTTATTAGAAGATTAAAGATCCACCCCCCTACACATACCTTACCACCACTCCAACAGGGTTCTAGCATAATTGTAACAGATTACAATAATTCTACTGAAAGAGCTCTATGACACTGACTCTCTGAGGAGGAGTGCTTATTTTGATAAACCCCAAATTAAATGGGGAGATAATAACAATGTCATTAAAGAAATTGGAAATCAGTGGCAAATATAGCTGCAGCAAATACTAATCAAATTTCACTCCTGGCCAGGTTAACATAGAGATCCTCACACTAGAGCCTTTTTGTTTTTATTAAAACTCAAGTCCTATCAAGCAGATGGTGTGTAAGGGGGGAAAAAAAGGAAAGGAGCTAAAGAAAAAAGAAAAAAAAAAGTAGCCTAAAAAGACAAAACAAACATCAAAACTAGACTCATATATGACATATATTTTAGAATGATCACACAGGGAGTTTAATGGAGAAAGCAGACAACATGCAAGAGCAGATCCATAAAATAACCAGAAGATTCAAATTTTAAGAAAGAGTCAAAGGGAAATATTCAAAATTCAAAACACTGAAAGGGACACATCAATAGACTTGACATGACAGATATATGAGTGAGTTTGAAGATAGGTCACAAGAAATTTTCCAGAAAGAAATGTAAAGAAATAACCCCAGAAAAACAGAAATAGAAGCAGAAGATCTAAGACTGTAGGACAATATGAAAAGGTACATGCAATTGGAATTAAAGAGATTTTTTTAAAAAAAAGAGTGAATGGAGCAAAACAAATATTTAAAATATTAATGACTGAGAAATTTCAAAAATTCATGATCGACACCAAACCAAATATCCAGGCAGCCCAAAGAACACTAAGAAGAATAAATCCCCCATAAACTATCCTGAGGCATCTCATATTCAAACTGAAGAAAATAAAGAAAAAGAGAAAAAATGAGAAAAAGAAATTTAGAACAAAGGTAGTCACTACAATGGATTTCTGATCAGACACGATGCAGTTAAGATCATGGAGGGAATTAGTTAAAATATTGAAAGAAAAAATCCTATGAATCCTATGAATCCTAGAATCCTATGCCCACTGAAAGTATTTTAAAAACAAAGAAAAAGGCACTGTTTCACATAAATACAGGGAATTAATTATCAGCAAATATTTTTAATAAGAAATGTTTAAAAAAATGTAAGTTTGTGAGAAGTAGCCAGAAGGAATTTGTTCAATTAAGTGCATGTATTAGAAAAAAGAAAAATATCAAAAATCAATATGCTAGGATTCCAAGCTAGAAAATCACAGAAAGAAGAAAAAGCCAGTAAGCAGAATAAAAAAATAGAAAGTAGAACAGAAATCAATAAAATTGAAAACAGTAAAACAAATGGGGAAAAGCAATAAAGCCTGAAGGTTTTAATTTTATTTATTCATTTATTCTTTTTTGCATTTCTGTCAATCAAATTCCCAGCCTCGCACATGCTACACAAACACTCTACCACTGAGCTATGTATCCACCCTATTCTTCTTTTAAAATGTCAATAAAGGTAATAATATTTTAATCAAACAAAAAATATACATTGGAAACAAAATATACATATATAATATATACAAAAATCTATATATAATGTTATATATATAAAATCTACATATGTGATATGTATATTGGAAACAAAAAAGATACATACTGGAAAAACAATCCTAGATGGTTTCATTAATGAATTTTACCAAACATTTAAGAATGAAGATATGCCAATTCTCCTCTTTTTCACTCAATACAAGAGGGAACACTTCCTAGTTCATTAAAACCAGCATTACCTTAATATTAAAACCACGTAAGGACGTTTCAATAAAGAAAACCTATAAATCAATCTCTATCATAAACATAGATGCAAACTGTGGTCACATGGTCTTTTTCCTTCCCAGTGTGTTTCCAAATCTCCCCTTCTTTTTCAGGACATCAGCCATTAGATTTAATACGTATCCTAATCCAGTATGACCTCATCTTAACATAATTACACCTACAAAAACCCTATTTCCAAATTAGTCACCTTCTGAGGTTCTAGGGAGATGTGAATTTGGGGGGAATATTATTCAGCCAAATATAGTGGCGTTATTGCTGATATGAAAGACTGGTTCAACATTAAAAAAATCACACACCAGAGGAAATGTCATATAATCATATCAATTGTCCAGAAAAAGCATTTTATAAAAATCTTATGTCCTTTCATGACAGACAAAAACTCTCAGCAAATTAGGAATAAAAGGAAACTTCCACAATTTAAAAAACTTAGATAGAACTGAAAACTTTTCTTCAAAATGAATGTAAAAACTGTAAATTTTTTGTAAGAAATGATAGGGAAAATATACGTCAGCTTGGGTTTGATGAGGGGCTTCTGAATACATCACTAATAGTATGATCCATGGAGGAAAAATTTGATGATGGACTACATTAAAATCAAACACTTCTTAGTGAGAGACATTGTTAAATGAATTGAAATTCAAGCCACAAACTGGGAAAATTTTTTTAGAAAACACATTACTGTTAAAGGTATTATAGTCAAAATTTGTAATAACCTTTTAGCACTCAATAATGAAAAAACAACCAAATTTTTAAAATGGAGAAAAGATCAGAACAGATAGGTCACTAAATAAGATAAACAGATTGCAAGTAACATGAGAAGAAGCTCAACATCATTTGTTAGAAAAGAAGTGCAAATTAAAATTATAATGAGATGCCACTACATATCTTTTAGAATAGCTAAAATACAAAAATTTGCCATTACCGACTGCTGATAAGGATGTGGAGCAACGGACCTTCTCATTTACTTTTGGTAGAAATTCACAATGATAGTCATGTTGGAAGACAGAAGTTTTTTTGCAAAACTAAGTGTAGTTGTACCATATAACCCAACTAATACCTTCTCTAACTTTTTACCTAACTGATTTGAAAACCATGTCCATACAAAACCTCATGTGAAAATTTATTAAAGCCTTACTCATAATGGTCAAGAATCAAAAGTAACCACGATACTCTTTAAAGGTTATTGGGTGAACTGTCTTGTATCTATATAATGGATTTTATTAAGTGATTGAAAGAAATGATCTAGCAAGCAGCAAAAACAAAACAAAACAAAACAACAGAAAAAAAAAAACATGAAAACATCTTAAATACAAATTTCTAAATGAAAGAAACTAATCTTATATTACACTCTGAAAACGAGCAAACTATGGAGACGGTAAACACAGCAGTGGTTGTGAGGTAGAGAGGGAGAGGAGGGTTAAATGCAAGAAGCACAGAAGTTTTTTTTGTTTTGTTTTGTTTTGTTTTAATTTATTGTTTTGTTTTTTGTTTGTTTTTTAAGGTGAACCTAAAGAAACTTGCAGCACAAAAAATGTACTATTTTTCAAGGTTTTACAAATATAATTTAGAAGGTTGGAAAATTCCAGATTAGAATTTAAGTATGTTATAAATGTATGAAATGCCTTCACTGAAGGGGGGATGGAAAACACAGGAGGATATGGTGATCCATGTATGGATCTGATAAGAAATAACACCGTGAACTCATTTTCAGCTCAATACTGATAGATGTTCTATGTAAAAAGGAGCAGATATATTTCAGATGGGCAAGTGTATGCCAAAGCATTAATTTAAGAGAAAAAAACAATGTGAGCCATTCATCTACCAGGTAACCTGTCATTATGCAAAACAAGCAATTAGCAGCAAAGTAACAAGCCCAGGTGGGTACCCCCCATCTAATGCAAATCCTTTGTACAGGAAATCTAACTGAAGGTAATTTCATTTATAAATGAGTCAGAGGAACTTTAATATAAGAATATGCTTTAAACTCTGTACTATTTGTTCTATAAAAATGAAAAATGTGTTTAAACTTTATATAAATTTTATTAATATTAGCAAATTGCACATAGAGACAGATATTTATCAAATTCCAGAAACACATTACTTTCCAAGCTTGAGAATAGAATATAAGGGTCTCAAAACATATGAAATTAATTATTGAAATTATGATACAGGCTCAAAGTTCATGCACGACAGATTCCTAAGAAATTAAATGGTAAGGTGCTTTCAGTGTGTTTTGTGGGGGAAAAATGTTGATCTTTTAAACACCTCTTAGTAAAGGATGAGTGTGGTCTGTTCTTCCATGCCTGTTTTATTAATAGTTTATTATGGCTTGGAGCTATAGAAAATAAGGGTAAGAAGACCAATGAGTGGGATTGTCTGTAATTGTCCACAATCATGCAGGTCCCAGAACACAATCCCATGATGTGTAGGATTGACTTCTCAAGCGAGTTGAGAAAGGACAGAAGTAGAGAGGATGGACTGGAGATGAAGTAGTGCTGCCAAAGTCTTTAGAGGAAGAGATTGTTTTGAGAGACATACAAATGGGGACTGGATTAGAGCAAATTATATTCCATGCTTTTATACTTATGTTAAATGAATCCTAATGTTATATATCACTAAAAATAACCAGTTAAAAAAAAGTTATGAAAAAAGAGACACACACGCAATATGTAAGTTTCTTATACTTTCTAAAAGTGCATGCAGAAAACTGTGTATGTGAATATTAGTGATGCTCAACAAAGACAATATGCTTTTGTTTAGTTTCCCAGTTTTATAGGAGGATGTTTGAAGACCCATGTGTGAGACCCCACTTAAGGTTTAGGCTCAATTGACTACATTCACAAGGTGGCTGACCTTCTAAGCTGCATATCAGAGCAGCCCACATAAGGGCTTATAACATGTGATCTTTGCCTCATTAGTATGATATTTTAATCACTTGCAATATGTGTAAAACTTTCCATTTTTTTAATCATGCTTACAGTTACTTGCATCTTAATATATTACTTAAAGTTGGAGGTAGAGTGTCTATCATTAAAGATGTATCTTTGAAATTTGAAGTAAAAGTAGAAAACATTTCTGTTTCATTAAATTCTAAAGCAATAATGAATATGTGATATATTTGTGTAATGGTTTCCTGCAAAACTGGGAGGGGGGCAGTTAAATCTGTATTTTAAAAACTATTATAGCACCATTCAAAATTTGAATTCATCTAGAAGATTGGGATTAAATATTCTAGTCATCTAGATTAACTCAGCTATTATGTTTAAATAATGCATTTATCTTGAGCATCCTAGAAATAGAAGAAATAAAAACAAATGCAATGGACTATAAAACTTACTTCATTATTAAGATTAACTTTTGAATTATTCAGGAGAGATTCTGGGGATTGAACCTAGAACCTCACACATGACGAGTAGCACTCTACCACTGAGCTATATTCCAGGCCTTTTGTTTTGTTTTGAGATAGGGTCTCATTAGTTGCCCAGACTCTGGATCCTCTAATCCTCTTGCCTCAGCCTCCAGAATAGCTGGGATTACAGACATGTGACCTCACCCAGCCAAAATTTTACCTTGTACATATGGGAAAGAAAATTTTCATGTTGGTTATCAAGAAACAGACTCTATTGCCTTTATCAATAATTTTATAGTAAGTGTGAAGATAGCCATTTCATGCATTGACCCTTGACTAGGTCAAGTCCATAAAAGTAACCCAGTGTTAATATTCCACAAAGATGCAAGCTGATGAGGTTCAGGTGTTTTGGTTTCTGAGGCGCTAACTTGGAGAAGGTAGTGGGTATCAGGTCCCTTAGTTGATTTTATTATTATTATTATTATTTTTTGGTACATGTTTTTAGAGAAGTTTAACAGTCAGGTCAAACACTTTCTTTGGTTAACAGGAGGAGAGCTACTTTTCTGTTTTTCAGATCGTTTTCACTTGGTTAGGGAGTTGTTTAGATAGGTTAATAGGCTCATAGGCCTCTTTCAGTAGAGTCCTCTCTAGTCATGTTCATTGTTTTTCTTTAGATCATTACAACATATTTATTGCATATAGACAGCATATATTTTAAAAGCATGTCTGATTTTTCCTTTGAAAGAGAAGAAGTTGATGACAAAAGTTGGTGAGATTTTGCAAGAGTCATTTTCAGGGAAGGGGAAGGTATGGTTGGGGTCATTTAACTGGCAGCTCATTAATTTTCCGATTCATCTATGCTCCCGATGATTAGCATTAGCATGGAACAGTAAGTACCGCCTCTGACCTCAATTAGTTTCACCTATGGCTCTTTCCTTTCCTGTTTTATTTTTGGGGGACGGATTTCTGTCTGAAATAGTTTGAGGAGGATGATTTCCCAGTCTAAATGTAGGGGCATGTGTCTTTTGATAGAAGGAGTTTTCATGGGATTTTGATGATAAAGAGCAGGAAATAGACTTAGTTTTGGTTCTTCTCAAGTTATATTCTACTCACTCTCAGCCCTTTTCTCTTTTAGAGCCCTCGTGTCTCTTTCTTAAAATAATCATTTTTTTTTCTCTATGAGATTCTGTCATTAGATGAGAGGTCATGGTTATAATATGAATCCCAGATAATAAATACAGGGCGAGATGGATTGAAATGCATAGAGTGAAAAGACTTGTCAATTAAAAAACATTTTGCCAAGTCTACCCCAAACAAACAGCCACATAGACTCTGATTTCTCTTCACTTATAATTAGCTGCCACTGAAAGTTAATTACTTTCAGGATCAAAGGAAACAAAACTGGAAATAAAATGGAAGAATTCCTTTTAGATTTACAGTTTAAATAAATGTTTGCCTTAGGAGCAGACCATATGCTGACTCCTTCCCAGAGGGAAAGAACTTAAGGTTCTTCAATACATATAGACCAATTTTAAAGTTCACTGCAGGTGGGCAAAGAAATAAGGCAAATTTTATTTCCTTTGGGAGTATCTGCTGGGAGATTTTGTAAGGGAGTAGCAAAGACTCTGCATATCCTTGTTTTGTCTTATCAGTGGAATTAGGAAAGATGGTACCTTTTAGAAGATTTATTCTTGAAAGACTTTCTTTTAGAAAATACTGCTAAAAACTCTGATTTCTGCTTTCTTTGAGTAACAAATCTCTTATCAAGCAGGCTGTGAGGGTGCAAGTTCTCTACTCATGTACTTATCTATTTGTTGCCAATATTCATTGTACATGACAAACATTTTTATTATTTCACTCTCCTGACTGTAATGCACTAGGTCCTACACAAATGAGATTTATGGGATTACTATAATCATATTTTTTTCACTGTTTCTAAAAATGGGTTGTGCTCTTTTGCAAATAACATTTTGGAATGGAAATATCAGGTTCTGTGATATTTTGGGAAAAGTGAAAATGATATATGGCTAAACTAGTTTAGGACGTTGGAGAAAGAAAAGCATAGTTCTGTAGAAACTGTTGTTAGATTACAGTGTTCATGCTAAGGTCAAGAATCAACAAGAATGTGAAGGTAACTATTCTTTGCTTATCCACCATCTGTAGCAACCCCAAAGATTTCATGAAGCCACTAATCTTTACCTCCAATCTCCCAATCATACTACTTCATGATCTTCTGATATCATTTAAATACATTGAGTTCTCACCAAGAACCTAGCACTGACCTTGATGTTCACTCTTATATAAAAATATCTAATAACAATTGCATGAACTAGGAACACTCATTATCCTCATTTTACCAAACAGGAAGCCTGACTAAGAGATTAAGTAACTTTCTGGGTCTATGTGGCTAATATGAGATGTCTAGAATTCAGCTGCGTTTGTAGGAATCCAAAACCTCTTCTCATAGTCACCATGCAAATGTACCTTTCCTATAGGTTTTTTTTTTTTTTTAATTGTGTTAAAAACTCATGACATAAAATTTACCATTGTAGTCATTTTTAACTGTATATCACAGTATCACATTAACTGTAGGCACATTATTGTGCAGTGGATAAATAGAGCCTTTTATCTTACAAAACTGAAGCTCAACAAATTGAAAATATCCCCATTCCCTCATCTCACACTTTCTTTAACCCCTGGAATTTATATTCCACCTTCTGCTTGTATGGATTTCATTACTTTGTATATTTCATATTTGGCAATTGTTTGATTTTGTTTACCGTAATGTTTATAAGATTTGTCCCTGATGTAACTTATGACAGGATTTCCTTCTTTTTAAGGTGAAATGAAAATAACCCATTATTTTTTATTTGTTGTTAGATATTTAGGTTGTTTCTAGCTCTTGGATGTTGTGAACAATGAACGTGGGTGTGCACAAATATCTCTTTGAGAGCCTGCTTTCAATATTTTTTGGATATATACAAAAATGGGATTATAAGAAAATATGGAAATATTAGTTTTAAATTTTTGATAAGTCTCTGTCCTGTTTCCTCTAGCAGATGCACCATTTTAGATTCCTACCAACAGTATACAGGGATTCTAATTTCTCTGTATTGTTTTCAGTACTTTCTAGAATCTCCGGTTTTCTCAACTCTTACCATTTTAAGGCATGTGAAGTTGTATCTCAGTCGGGGTTTTATTGACATCTCCCTGATGATGAGTTATGTTGAGCAACTTTTTATATGATTATCAGTTACTTGTGTATCTTCTTTAAAAAATGTATATTCAAATACTTTCTCAATTTTATTTGGAATATTTCTGTTTTATTTTGTTGTTGTTGAGTAATAGTTATTCATTTAATTGGATACTGGATCCTTATAAGATATATGGCTTATAAATATTTCTCCCAATATATATGTTGCATTTCCACTCTATTGATTGTTTCCTCTGTTGTGTGTGGAGGTTTTTATTTTAGTGTTTTTTTCTTTTGTCTTTTTTTTTTTTAATTTTGTCCCAAAAAATCATTGCGGAATCTATATATACTGCAAAGTTTTCTTTTTTTCTTTCTTTTTTTTTTTTCTGGAGTGTTTTAGTTCCAGGTTTTATGTTTTAATCTTCTTAATGGATATCTAGTATCCCAACATAACACATTGAAAAAGCTATTCTTTCCCATGTTTCTTCCTAATGCCTTTGTAGAAGATCAACTGACCACAAATGTATACATAGGTTGCTTGACTGGTCTGTGTATCTATTGTTTTTCCAGCACGCACCACCATTTTATTTTTTTCCCATACAAAATTAATTAATTAATTAATTAATATATTATTCCTTCTTTCTAGGTATATATGATTATAGGGTGTACTTTGACATATTAAACATATATAGAATAAGTATAATTTGTTTCAAGTAGGATTGTGGTTCTATATAATGTGGAGTTACATTGGTTGTGTATTCCTATATAAGGATAGGAAAGGTATGTCCCATTTATTCTACTGTCTTTTCTGTTCCCATCCCCCCTCCTTTCTCTTCATGCCCCTTTGTCTAGTCCAATGAATTTCTAATCTTACCTTTCCTTGATGTGGGTTAGCATCCACATATCAGGCACATTCTGCCTTTGGTTTGTTTGGACTAGTTTATTTCACTTAGCATGTTAGTTTCCAGTTTCATCCATTTATCGGCAAATGCCGTAATTTCATTTTTTTTTTACGGCTGAGTAATATTTCATTGTGTATACATACCATATTTTATTTATCCATTCATCTGCTGTAGGGCACCTAGGTTGGTTCCATAGCTTGGCTATTGTGAATTGAGCTGCTATAAACATTGATGTGGCTGCCTCACTATAGTATTCTGATTTTATGTCCTTTGGGTATAAACTGAGGAGTGGGATAGCTGGGTCAAATGGTGGCTCTTTTCCAAATTTTCTAAGGAATTTCCATACTGCTTTCCAGAGTAGTTGCACCATCTTGCAGTCATGTATAAGTGAACCACCAGCAATGTATAAGTGAACCTTTTTCCCTACATCCTCATCAATGTTTATTGTTACCAGTATTCTTGATAATTACCACTCACTATAATGAGATGAAATCTCAGTGTAGTTTTGATTTGCATTTCTCTAATTGCTAGAGATGTTGAATATTTTTTCATGTATACTTTAAAAATTTTTTATTTGTTCCAAAAAGTTATACATGACAGTATAATGCATTTATGCACTTTGAAATATCATACATAAATGGGGTATAATTTCTCATTTTTCTGGTTGTACATGTTGTAAAATCACATTGGTTATGCAGTCATATATGTACATAAGGTAATGATGTCTGTTTCATTCTACTATCATTCCTGTCCCCATATTCCCTCACCTCCCTTCACTCCCCTCTACCTAATCTATTCTTCCCTAGTGTCCCCTCTCCATTGTGAATTAGCATTCACATATCAGAGAAAACATTAGGCCTTTGGTTTTTTGGGATTGGCTTATTTCACTTAGCATAACATTCTCCAGTTCCATCCATTTACCAGCAAATGCCATATTTCATTCTTCTTCAAAGCTGAGTAATATTCCATCAAATACATATATCACATTTTCTTCATCCATTCATCTGTTGAAGGGCACCTTGGTTGGTTCCATAGTTTAGCTATTGTGAATTGAACTGGTATAAACGTTGATGTGGCTGTGTCACTATAGTATGCTGATTTTAAGTCCTTTGGGTATAAACTGTGGAGTGAGATACCTGGATCAAATGGTGGTTCCATTCCAAGTTTTCTGAGGAATCACCATACTGCTTTCCATAGTGGTTGCAGCAATTTGCAGTCCCAACAGCAATGTATGAGTGTACCTTTTTTCCCATATCTTTGCCAACATTATTGTTGCCGTATTCCTTATGATTGCCATTCTGACTGGAGTGAGATGAAATCTTAAGAGTAGTTTTGGTTTACATTTTTCTAATTGCTAGAGATGTTAAACATTTTTTCATATATTTATCGATCAACTGTATTTCTTCTTCTGTGAAGTGTCTGTTCAGTTCCTTAGCCCATTTATTGATTGGGTTATTTGTTTTTTTGGTGTTAATTTTTTTGAGTTCTTTATATATCTTAGAGATTGATGCTTTATCTGAGGTGTATGTGGTAAAGATTTTCTCGCAATCCATAGGCTTTCTCTTCACATACTTGATTGTTTTTTTTTTTTTTTTTTTTGCTAAGAGGAAGCTTTTTAGTTTGAATCCATACCATTTATTGATTCTTTTTTTTTTTTTTTTTTTTTGGTGCTGGGGATCGAACCCAGGGCCTTGTGCATGCAAGGCAAGCACTCTACCAACTGAGCTATCTCCCCAGCCCCATTTATTGATTCTTGATTTTACTTCTTGCACTTTAAGGGTCTTGTTAAGGAATCAGATCCTAGGTTGACATGGTGAAGATTTGGGTCTACATTTTCTTCTAGTAGATCCTCTGTTCTAGTGCCTAAGTCTTTGATCCACTGTGAGTTGCGTTTTGTGCAGGATGAGAGATACAGGTTTAATTTCTTTTTGTTATATGTGGTTTTCTATTTTTTTCAGCAACATTTGTTGAATAGACTATCTTTTCTCCAGTGAATGCTTTTGGCACCTTTGTCTAGTATGAGATAACTGTATTTACGTGGGTTTGTATTTGGGTCTTCTATTCTGTGCCATTGGTCTACGTGTCTATTTTGGGGTCAATACCATGCTGTTTTTTTAGTACTATAGCTCTGTAGTGTATTTTAGGGTCTGGTATTGTGATGTCTCCTATTTTACTTTTCTTGCCAAGGATTGCTTTGGCTATTCTGGGTCTCTTATTTTTTCAAATGAATTTCATGACCGCTTTTTCTAGATCGATGAAGAATGTCATTGAGATTTTAATAGGAATCGAACTAAATCTGTATAATGATTTTGGTAGTATGGCCATTTCGACAATATAATTTCTGCTTATTCAGGAGCATGGGAAGTCTTTCTATCTTCTAAACAGATAGTGCAATCAAAAGCCTATCAATCAAGAAAAGCCCAGGACCAGATGGATTCTCAGCCAAGTTCTGCAAGACCTTCAAAGAAGAATTAACTCCAATACTCCTCAAAGTATTCCATGAAATAGAAAAAAGAGAAAAGAAAAGTAGAGAACCCTCTTTCACCACTTTTATTCAACCTTGACCTTGAAACTTGCCAGAGCAATTAAAAGAAAGAAACTGAAGGGATACAAATAGGTAAAGAAGAACTCAAAACTATCACTATTTGTCCATGACATGATTCTATATTTAGTAGATCCAAAAAAACTTCTAGAACTAATTTAGTAGAACCAGAAAACTTCTAGAACTAATAAATTAATTTGGCAAAGTAGCAGGATATAAAATCAACACCATAAATCAAACATGTTCTTATACATTAGTGATGAATCCACTGAAAGAAAAATTAGGAAAGTTACCCCATTCATAATAGCCTAAAAAAAAAAAATACTTGAGAATCAATCTAACAAAAGAGGTGAAAGACCTCTACAATTAAAACTACAGAACACTAAAGGAATAAAATTTTCATATATTTTTTGACTATTCATATTTTTTTCTTCTGTGAAGTAGCTGTTCAGTTCCTTAGACAATTTATTGATTGGGTTATTTGTGGTTTTTGTTGGTATTGTTTTTGAGTTCCTTGTATATCCTGGAAATTAATGCCTGTCTGAGGTAGTGCTGGTAAAGATTTTCTCCCATTCTGTAGGCTCTCTGTTCACGTTCTTGATTGCTTCCTTTGCAGTGAAGAAGCTTTTTAATTTGATACTGTCCCATTTATTAGTTCATGACTTTACTTCTTGCACATCAGGAGTCTTATTGAGGAAGTTGGTTGAAGTGTTGGGCCTACATTTTCTTCTAGTAGGCACAGAGTCTCTGGTCTAATGCCTAGGTTCTTGATCCACTTTGAGTTGAGTTTTGTACAGGGTGAGAGAGAGAGGTTCAATTTCATTCTACTACATATGAATTTTCAGTTTTCCCAGCACCATTTGTTGAAGAGGCTACCTTTCGGCGATGTATGTTTATGGCACTTTTGTCTAGTATGAGAGAACTGTATTTATGTTGGTGTGACTCCTTATCTTCTATTTCGTTCCATTGTCTTCATGTCTGACTTAGTGCCAATACAATGCTGTTTTTATTACCAAACTCTGTAGTATAGTTTAAGGTCTAGTATTGCGATGCTTCCTGCATCACTTCTCTTGCTAAGGATTGCTTTGGCTCTGCTGGGTCATTTATGTTTCCAGATGAATTTCATGACTGCTTTTTCTATTTCCATGAAGAGCATCATTGAAATTTTAATAGGAATTGCATTAAGTCTGTATCATGTTTTTGGTAGTATGGCCATTTGGACAATATTAATTGGGAGGTCTTTTCATCTTCTAAGGTCTTCTTCAATTTCTTTCTTTAGTGCTCTGTTGTTTTCATTGTAGAGATTTTTCACCTCTGTTGTTAGATTGATTCCCATTTTTTTTTTTTTTGTGAGGCTATTGTGAATGCGATTGTTTTCTTGATTTCTCTTTCAGCTGATTTGTTATTGTTGTATAGGAACACAACTGATTCATTGGTGTTAATTTTTTATTTGGCTACTTTGCTGAATTCACTTATGAGTTCTAGAAAATTTCATGTAGAGTGTTTCAGTTTTTGTAAATAGAGAATCATGTAGTGGGAATATAGGGATAGTTTGAGCTCTTTTCCTATTCACACCCCTTTAATTTCTTTCTTTTGTCTAATTGCTCTAGTTAGGGTTTCAAAGACTATGTTGAATAGGAGTGGTGAAATAGGACATCCCTGTCTCATTCCAGTTTTTAGAGGATGCTTTCAATTTTTCTCCATTTAGAATAAGTTTGGTCTTCGGTTTAGCTTGTTTAAAATGTTGAGGTATGTTCCTACTCTCCCAAGTTTTTCTAGTGTTTTAAGTATGAATGAATGCTGAATCTTGCCAAATACTTCATCGGCATCTACTGAGATGATCATGTCATTCTTATCTGCAAGTCTATTGATGTGGTAAATTATAGTTATTGATTTTTTTTTTTTTTTTTTGCGGTGCTGGGGATGGAACCCAGGGCCTTGTGCTTCCAAGGCGAGCACTCTACCGACTGAGCTATCTCCCCAGCCCTAGTTATTGATTTTCATATGTTGAAATAGTCCTGCATTCCTGAAATGAACCCCATTTTATCATGGTACACTGTCTTTTTAATGTGTTTTTGTATGGTTTTCCAGGATTTTATTACAAATCTTCACATCTATGTTCATCAGGGATATTGGTCTGAATTTTTTTCCTTTGATAAAGATTTCATCTTTTAATATGTTCTATATCAGGAAGTATGAGGCCTTTTTGTTATTTTTATTCCTCAATATTATTTTGGCTATTAGATATAATTTGGACTTTTTTTTTTGTAGTTCAGCAGAATGCCTTTAGATTGCATTGTATCAATGGACTAATTTAGATCGAGGGATGTTTCAATAAATTAAAATCCTATAATTCATGAATATGGAATGTCTTTCTTTATATTTGTCCATTTTGTTTTTGATTTCTTTCAGCAGTTTTGTAGTTGAGTAGAAAGATAACTCCTTTAGTTAATTTTTTCTTATATTTTTTGAAGCTACTAAAAATAAAAGTCTTAATTTCCTTTTCAGATTATTCATTATTAGAACACAGAGACACAGTTAATTTTTCTGTGTTAATTTTGTATCTTAAAACCGCTGAATTTATTTCTTACTTATAGTTTTGAGTGTGTGTGTAGCAGATGTGTGAGTGTGTAATATTTGGGGTTTCTTGCATATGTGGTAATGTCATTGGAAACTGAGATATCTCCTTCTCTCCAATTTTACTTCCTCTTTTTCAATTTGAATTTTTTTTGGTTAACCTTTTTCTGGCCAAACTGTTGTGGGTAGAACTTGGAGTACTATGCTGGCCTTCCTTTTCTTGTTCCTGATACTAGAGGAAAAGTTTTCAGTCTTTCACTATTGAGGATAATATTAACTGTGGCCATTCCATTTATGTTTTATTATGGTTGATGTTATTTCTCTCCGTTTCCAGTTTGTTTTCATCATGAAGTATCTGGACTTTTTCCAAATACAAAAAGTATTTGACCTGTGTCAATTGAGATAATCATATGATTTTTATCCTTCAGTCCATTAATATTGTGTATTATGTTGATTTTATGCATTAAACCATCTTTTCATCTTTTCAGGGGAAAATCCAACTTAGGGTGGATAATCCTTTTAGTGTACTATTGTATTTGGTTTGCTGGTATTTTGCTGAGGATTTTTTTGTATCAGTGTTCAAGGACATTGGTCTCTTTTACATTTCATTTAGTATCTTTATCTGGTTTGGTATTAGGGTAGTGCTGGTCCCATAAAATAAACCTGAAGTTGTTCCTTCCTCTTGTTTTTTTTCAGAAGCATTTGTGAAAATTGGTGTTAATTCTTTAAAAAAAATTGGTAGAATTATTTATTAAAGGTTTCTTGTTCTGAGCTTTTCCTTTTTGGGATTTTTATTAATTACTATTTTAGTCTTACTAGTTCTGTTTGGAGTCTATATTTTTACATTTTTCGATCTCAGTAGATTTATATTTTCAGCAACTTATTCATTTCTTCTAATATATTGGTGTGCAATTTTTCATAGTAATTTCTTATAGCCCTTTTTCTTTTATTCTTTGGTTTTATTTCTGCTCTAATCTTTATCGTTTCCCTCCTTCTGCTAACTTTTGATTTAGTTGCTTTTTTTTTCTTTTTCTAGTTGTCGCTTTGAAAACTTCCTTCTTTTTTGCAATAGGCATTTACTGCTCTGAACTTTTCCTTTAGTACTATTTCTGCTAGAGCCTATAAGTTTGGGTATATTTAGCATGTTTCTATTCTGCCATCATGCTGACCTTACTCTCCTATATTTTTTTTTATATCATCTCATGACATTCTTGTTTTAGAACACAAAACTAGTTTGATCTAAAAGTAATTGTAGCCTTAGTAAGTCTTACTAAAGATATAAACATAGGCAATTGAGGACAAAGATAGAAAAGCATGACTTTTTTCATTAATAAAGCAAAAGGCTAAGTTAATCATTAATAGACTTTGATATAATAAACAACTAATGTACTTAAATCACTCAATTCTAGAAAGAGAAGCCTGGGCTGATTTAATAAATGATTCGTTATTGACAATTATTTAGACCTATAAGGAAGCATTGCTTTTGAAGTCTTCTGGGTATTTTCTGTATGGTTTATAGGTAAGCAATGTGTTCTACAAATACTTTTAATTAAATATATTTCATGAAAAGCCTATCATGCTCTGAATTCAGTTATTGATGAAAAGAATAATATTATTAGTGTAATAGAAAGACAAAACCCACCAAATGTGTAGTACATGTAGATTCAGGTACAGAGCAAGGCAATAGCCAGGAGGAGTCTGGTGATAGACATTGCTAAAACTAAGGAGATCAACTAAGAATAAAACATAGAAGACTGATTTTAGAAAGGGTGGGATAGTGGGATCATCTCATTGTAATAGCTGCTAATCAAATTCTAGCCTTAGCATTACATTTCAGTTTTTTACCCTTGTGCCACTTTAACTACTGGAGTCTACATTGACTCAGATAATATTTAGGTACTGTTTTCTTTGAAAATAACTAATTTTGATTCTTTGTGACCTTACTATAATGTAGTCCAGGATTTTGCTGGGTTTAAGGAATTGTTTTCAGTAGGTTAAGCAGTTTAAACTGAGGGTAGATTAATGGCCCTATTGATACCCAGTCATCTTTTATATTCTGTTTGCCCTTAATTTGGACTTTCCATGTTTCAGTTAGAAGTCATTATGGGGCTATTCTGAACCAAAGTTAGTATTTTATGTGAAATTGAGGGAATGGAACCACATGGGAAGAATAGAGACTGATGAAAATATAGAACTGAAAAACAATAAAATTTAACTTAATAACATTAAGGATAAAGCACCAATGGGTGCATTTTCCTAAAAATCCAATGTTTTTTTCACATCAAGTCATGTGAGCCCAATACTGGGTTAATGATAGTCTTACTAATCTGCCCATGGACTACTAAAAGAATATATGGGGCAATGACTTCTGTAATAGCAAATCTTTATATTAGAAAGTATGTGAGTTCTGTTTAAAAAAAAAAAGGCCTCATTCACTAGATAGCATTACATAAACCCTCCATTTCAGATTAAGCACATGTAGAGAAAAAATTACACAGAAAAACAGAGATCACTCTAATGAAGAGAGAGAGAGAGAGAGAGAGAGAGAGAGAGAGAGAGAGACCCCTCTCACTCTTACTACCATTTAAATACAAGCTGTCCTAAGTCTTCTCAGTGAAATATTATGTAGCAGTCAATACAAATGACCTACAGTGACATGAAGCAATATTGTTTGCAGTTTTTTTAAATGTTTGTTTGACTAAGGGAGAAGAGCTATTCATGAACTAAGCATTGCTATATGGGACAAGAACTGTATTGACACTTTGTGTACATTATTACCCCCAAGAAATCTAGGAGGTGAGGTTATTCTCATTTTACAGGTAATGAAATTCTGGAAGGGTAGCTAAATAGGCTAAGGTCTAATGGCTAATGTGGTTATGCCAGAAATCCAGAACATGATCATTTAATCTTTGGGTCATGTTGCCTCAACATTTTTATAGTTTTATCCCACATTGGTAATATCAGAGTGATAGAAATTGTGAAAAGTGAATTCTTATCCAAGAGTTATCATGTCATGAAGAATCTGGAGAACAATAACACCATGTTTTATACATAAAATAAAGGGAATGAAGGTTGTTAGGGAGGATCAAGAGTGGCAGATAGCATTTAAGTTAGCATTTTCTTTCTCAATGGACCATTGTGTATTTTAAAATCAGCATGAAATCATGTGGAAGTAGGAATGTACTTGAAAGCAAGCCCACATGAAGCAGGCAGTGACTTCTAAGTTGAATGACAAGCATCTGAAAAATGATTTGCAGATACAGAAAAAGGCCATTAGGAATATCTCTGTGTTAATATAGTTCAAAAGATGCACTGGCCCTTTGAACCACAGCTTTATGGCAATATTTTTCCAAGTTGGGATTAGGACCCATGAATCTGAGGGGTGTTTTGGTTCTTACAAAAAAAAATTGTGGCTATATTGGATGAGAGAAGAGTCATGTAGACCCAGAAAAGATCATGAGCATTCTGAGAGGTGGGTGAGAGGTACCAGAAAATCATTACCCTAGAGTATGGGTTAAATATCTATTGTGAAAATGTGCAAACTTGGACCATAAAAACAGCATCAGGCAACTTCAAAATAACATCTTTTTACAAATATGAAACTCAAGTTTGGTTTTTAGACATGATCACCATACCATGACTCAAACATACACACACATGCACATAATACATACATATTAACAGAACATTAATGAGATGCTCATAGGGAATAATTATAAAGTCTACTTTGGAACAAAATTATATTAATAACAGATGATTATTAAGACTTCAAATGGGGAAGGGGCGGGAAAAGGAAAGATAATGGAATGAGATAGACATCATTACCCTATGTACATGTGTGATTACACAAATGGTGTGACTCTACATCGTGTACAACCTAGAAATGAAAAGTTGTACCCCATTTGTGTACAATGAATTGAAATTCAGTCTGTAAAAAATAAAATTTAAAAAACGAAAAAAAGGGACATGGTTTTTCACTATTGAAGTTTTGTTCAGTCTTCTATATGTGGAATATTATAAATAGAAAGTTAGAGTTAAGAACTTCTTGCCTGTCACAGGATCACATACTTAATCATTAGTGGAAATAATGTAACAAGTTCTGAATATTATCATCTACATGTTTCCTTTAGTGAGGCAAAGATTAGAGATAGTCACTTTTTTATTAGAGCAAAACCTCATTGTGATTTTTTTTCATAAAAAATTATGTTAAAATGTTAGAGTATCACACCTGTTTCAAGACTCGTTGGTCATACGAAAGAGACAAAAATATACAGCAGGCTGATGTAGAACAGGTATCTTTGTAGCATCAATTAAGGGCTTTGGAGACTCTTAGCCTGGAACTAAATTCTAGTCTGGGCTTTAGAATGTATGTAAACTTACACTAGTTTCTTCATCTTTCAAGCTTATTGTTTCCACCTTTTTAATACTAAGTATGACATTATATATAAATGTGTGATATAATAGTACCTATTTCACTGTCTTTCAAAGATGTAAGGATTATCTAGGTAATGTACATGAAACAACATGCCTAGCCTGAAATAAATATTCAAAAAGAGAGTGGCAATTTGATTAAAAAGAACACTGGGTGGGGGTCAGCAACACAGAGGCCCAATGGAATTTTGTCGCTAGCCTTCCTCTTTGACCTCTGATGAATCATGGTCTCCCCGGGTCTCCATTTCTCCATCTATCGAGAAAGATTTATACTTGGTCTCCTTGTAGACCTCAAGCTCTGATCTATGTGCTTACTCTGCCCAATAAAAAGTAACACTTTTGCCGTTAACAGAAGTAGTATTCTCTAGCCAACAGGGAATAACCAGTTGTTGTGACCACAGTTTCAAATAGAAATAGGCAATAAGATGATTTGAGTATCTATGCTGTAGATCTGAAGTTTTACACACTTTAAAAAAAAATTAAATGAGCATCTCTCAACAGTTAAAAAACTTTTAACAAAACCTAGTGGAAACTTTCCCTATTCTATTTTACCAAGTAGAAACTTTGGAGTCTTGTCAGATCATAATTGTGCCATTTAAAATGGACATGCACTATTATTTTCTTCTAAGAAGTTTGGATAATTAGGAAGAGTGGAGAGAAAGCAGTAAGATATTGGTTAGATTGAAGGAAATATAGACTATCCTGATTGTGGGTCAACTTTGAACTTGAGTCTGAATATCTGAGGAAGTATAATGATGAAGATAAAATTATTATCTTGCTCCAGTAATCCACAAACTCTGGAGGCTAAGCCAGGAGGATCACATGTTGGAGGCCAGCCTCTACAATTTAGTGAGAACCTAAGTAACTTAGCAAAATCCTGTCTCAAAAAATGAAAAAAAAGGGTTGGAGATTTAACTCAGATTAAAGAACTCCTGGGTTCTATTCTCAGTACAAAAAAAAAAAAAAAAAAAGAGTAGGGAAATATCTCTCATAATCAAATTCACCCTGATGGCACTGAGGTCACTGGCTAATTACAATTTTAGCATCTACTGGAGGAAATCTGGCTGTTTGCATTTAGGGACTATATAATGGGATATATTTGAATATATACACATATTTATCAACAGGTGGGAGTAAACTATGGGGTATTGGAAAAAAGACTAATGGTAGCACTGTAAAGTAATAGAAAAAATGATTTCCTGGAGGAAAATCTTTTGACTACTGTGATGTTGAGCTTGGAAAAGCTTACAGTAAATAAATTCAAAGAAAATAACCAGTAACAATAGAGAAATGACTGAATAATCTACAACAAAATATGAGCAGGCATTTTATTCTTAGGTGAATATAACAGTACTAGAGATGTTTGTATGTTCCTAGACAGCGGTAGAGAGACTATCCACGGTGTTGCTTTCTATCTTCACTCAATCAGATGTTGAATATCCACAGACTTGAAGAACACATGGAAGAAACAAAAGAAGAAGCAGTTGCAAAAATATTCAGCAAGAGAAAAATAAATAAAAAATTTAAGCACATACAAAATCACATACAAATTTGACGTTTACAAAATGAATGAAAAATTGTGGAGAAGATAAAAATGAGAAGAAGATGGAGTGGTAAATGAGTTTAAATAAGGCAAGTTTTCCTGTTATCTGAACTTAAATCTGTGTTCTGAATAGGAAGAGAAGCATGATGTAGCAGAAATGATAAACATAATCTATAAGGGGTAAAGATAAGCAGGTTCAGAAACAGAGTTAGGTAAAATAAATCCTTTAAAAATGAGTCATTTGGGATGGTCTGGAAAAAAATCATGTTG